>NC_041381.1:545241179-545252344 GCF_002162155.2 Triticum dicoccoides | reverse complement strand
GTCGAGGGCGCGGGCGACGGCGGGCGGCGTCGAGGGCGAGGTCGACGGCGGGCGGCGTCGAGGGCGAGGGCGGCAGGCCTTCGGCGCGGCAGTGAACGAGCGGAGAAATGGAGGCAACGGGTCGGGCGGTTGTATTTATAGCCCCCCCCTTTAGTCGCGGTTGGGGAGGCGACCCGCGACTAAAGGGTAACCTTTAGTCGCGGTTGGGGAGGCGACCCGCGACTAAAGGACTTTTTTGGCGGGTTTTTCGTTCCCGCGCGCAACCACCTTTAGTCGCGGTTGGGCAGGCCAACCGCGACTAAAGGTATTTTCCAAATACTTTTTCTTTTTCAAAATCTTAAAAATACAAATAATATATCAAAAAATTCAGAAAAATAAAACTAATTCAATTCAAAATCTTAAAAATACAAATAATATATCAAAAAATTCAGAAAAATAAAACTAATTCAATTCAAAATTCTAAAAATACAAATAATATATCAAAAAATTAAGAAAAATAAAACTAATTCAATTCAATATGTTAAAAATACAAATAATATATCAAAAAATTAAGAAAAATAGAACTAATTCAATTCAATATGTTAAAAATACAAATAATATATCAAAAAATTCAGAAAAAAAAACTAATTCAATTCAAAATGTTAAAAATACAAATAATATATCAAAAAATTCAGAAAAATAAAACTAATTCAATTCAAAATTCTAAAAATACAAATAATATATCAAAAAATTAAGAAAAATAAAACTAATTCAATTCAAAATGTTAAAAATACAAATAATATATCAAAAAATTCAGAAAAATAAAACTAATTCTATTCAAAATGTTAAAAATACAAATAATATATCAAAAAATTCAGAAAAATAAAACTAATTCAATTCAAAATAATATACCAGAGGCCGGTCGTCGGCTATGGTGGTACGGCCGGACTCTGCAGAGCGTCATGGACTACATCACTCCAAATTTCATGTATCATTCGAAAATGGACACCAAACACATCACGGGTAATATAATTCACATGATCCATTCAACAAAGTTTGGTACAATAAATTATTACACATCATTTCTTCCCTTGTGTCCCTGCTTGCTTACGATTGTGCTGTATCCATGGAGCATCCTCATCATTTAACTTAATGCTTGGGTCGGTGTTCACTTTGAAGGGCGGAATTTCAGCAAACATATTATAATCTTCTGACATGTCTGTCTTGTCCTCCACTCCCACGATGTTTCTTTTCCCTGAAAGAACAATGTGGCGCTTTGGATCATCGCATGATGTACTGATCGTTTTCTTATCTTTCCGTTTCCTCGGTTTGCTACTCATGTCCTTCACATAGAAAACCTGAGCGACATCTTTCGCTAGGACGAATGGTTCGTCAAGGTAACCAAGATTGTTGAAATCCACCATTGTCTCGTGCCTTTTTATCTTGGGCGATCGTGTAAAATGTATTCCCATTTATCTCGTACCCTTGGAAAGTCGTTATAGTCGAAGATGGTGTCTTGGCCAACATGTACAGCTGATCTACAACATCATTGTCATTCATTAAATGTTTTCTCAACCAACTGCCAAAAGTCTCCATGTGGGCCTTCCTAATCCAGGATTTAGGCTTCCCCGGGTTGTCCGAGCGTAAAATATTCTTGTGTTTCTCAAAGTACGGAGCCACCAAGCTGGAATTGGTCAGTACAGTGTGGTGTGCTTCAGTCAGAGAATGGCCGTCCATACATATCATTGATTTCCTTCCGATCGTGCCTTTTCCACTTAGTCTCCCCTCGTGCCGCGATCGAGGAAGACCAATCGGCTTAAGGTCAGGAACAAAGTCAACACAAAACTCAATTACCTCCTCATTTCCATAGCCCTTGGCGATGCTTCCTTCTGGCCTAGCACGGTTACGAACATATTTCTTTAATACTCCCATGAACCTCTCGAAGGGGAACATATTGTGTAGAAATACAGGACCGAGAACGAAAATCTCTTCGACTAGGTGAACCAGGAGGTGCGTCATAATATTGAAGAAGGATGGCGGGAACACCAACTCGAGACTGACAAGGCATTGGATCACATCGTTCTGTAACCGTGGTAGAACTTCTGGATTGATTACCTTCTGAGAGATTGCATTGAGGAATGCACATAGCTTCACAATGGCTACTCGAACATTTTCCGGCAGGAGCCCCCTCAAAGCAATCGGAAGCAATTGCGTCATAATCACGTGGCAGTCGTGAGACTTCAGGTTTTGGAACTTTTTCTCCGCCATGTTTATTATTCCCTTTATATTGGACTAGAATCCAGACGGGACCTTCATACTGCTCAGGCATTCAAAAAAGATGACCTTCTCTTCTTTGGTCAGAGCGTAGCTGGCACGACCTTGAAACCATTCCGGATGCCGGTCATCAGGGTCTTTCAAACGTTGCTGGTCCTGCCATGCTTCCTTTGTATCATTTGTCTTCCCATACACGCCCAAGAAGCTTAGGAGGTTCACGCAAATATTCTTCGTAACGTGCATCACGTCGATTGCAGAGCGGACATCTAGGACTTTCCAATATTCTAGCTCCCAGAATATAGATTTCTTCTTCCACATGGCTGCGTGCCCGTCAGCTCCCTTCGGAACTGATTGTCCGCCAGGACCCTTTCCAAAGATGACTTTCAAATCCTTGACCATATCAAATACCTCAGCACCAGTGCGTTCCGCAGGCTTCGGCCGGTGATCTGCCTTGCCGTTGTAATGCTTGCCCTTCTTTCTTACTGGATGAATTTTTGGAAGAAATCGACGATGCCCAAGGTACACGTTCTTCTTACAATTTGGCAAATGTACACTTTCAGTCTCATGTAAGCAGTGCGTGCATGCATTGTATCCCTTATTTGACAGTCCCGAAAGGTTACTAAGAGCAGGCCAATCGTTGATGGTTATGAAAAGCAACGCTCGTAGGTCAAATTCCTCTTGTTTGTGCTCATCCCACACACGGACACCACCCCACAGCTGTAAAAGTTCATCAACTAATGGCCTTAGGTACACATCGATGTCGTTGCCGGGTTGCTTCGGACCTTGGATGAGCACTGGCATCATAATGAACTTCCGCTTCATGCACAACCAAGGAGGAAGGTTGTAGATGCATAGAGTCACGGGCCAGGTGCTATGGCTGGAGCTCTGCTCGCCAAAAGGATTCATGCCATCCGTACTTAGAGCAAATCTTATGTTCCTTGCGTCAGTTGCAAAATCTTTGAACCATCTGTCGATCTTTCTCCATTGCGTTCCATCTGCGGTGTGTCTCAACTCCCCGTCCGACTTACGGTCCTCTTTGTGCCATCGCAACAACTTGGCATGCTCTTTGTTCCTGAACAGACGTTTCAACCGTGGTATTATAGGAGCATACCACATCACCTTGGCGGGAACCCTCTTCCTGGGTTTCTGGCCCTCAACATCGTCACCAGGGTCATCGCCTCTGATCTTATAACGCAATGCAGTGCATACCGGGCATTCATTCAAATTCTCGTATTCACCGCGGTAGAGGATGTAGTCGTTGATGCATGCATGTATCTTCAGAACCTCTAAACCTAGAGGGCAGACAACCTTCTTTGCTTCGTACGTACTGGCGAGCAACTCGTTATCCTTCCATTTCAGCAAATCCAGTGTGCAGCCCAGCTTTTTTAGACCATCATCGCATCCGGGGTACAGCGCCTTTCTGTGATCCTCTAACATGCGATCCAAATTCTCCCTCTCCTTTTCAGTTTCGCAGCGTCTCCGTGCATCAGCAATGGTCCGACCAAGATCATCAACGGGATCATCACGTGCCTCTTCTTCACCTTCCCCTTCACCTTCAGCATCCTCCATGAAAGTATCACCGAAATGAGCAAGATAGCTTTCATCGATGAAATCATCCCCTTCTTCATCTTCTTCCATTATAACCCCTCTTTCTCCATGCTTGGTCCAACAATTATAGCTTGGCATGAAACCGTGCCGAAGCAGATGCATGTGAACATCTCTTGAGGAAGAGTAACCCTTCTGATTCTTACAGATAACACATGGACAGATAACAAAACCCCCCTGCTTGTTCGCATTAGCCACTACGAGGAAATCTTTCAAATCCGTAGTGAACTCGCCGGAGAGTCGGTTACCGTACATCCATTGCCGATTCATCTGCATTATTATAATATAAAATATATAATTAACCATCATGCATTTGTTAAACTAACTAGCTACAAACAATATAAATTAAACAATGAACTGCACACATGCATATTTTATCAATGACACATCAAAGGTTCATCAAGTTGCTAACCGCGATCGAGGAGTGTGGCTCCAACACTTCATGTCATGTTTGTTTCATGCTCTTGGGGCATTTCATCAAACACCTTATGTGCATAAGAGGAACCAAAAGCAAACCTACACCCACTTGTGAAGAGAATGGCTCCAAATGGCTAAGTGTTGGCTGCTGGATGGGTATATATAGGGGAGGGGCTTTAGTTGCGGTTGGCCTGGCAAACCGTGACTAAAGGTGCCCGAAGGCCTTTAGTCGCGGTTGTCCTGGCCAACCGCGACTAAAGACCCTCACGTGCGCCAGCTGGCCACCGAGCGCCCTGGGCCCAGGCCTTTGGTCGCGGTTCACCTCCAGAACCGCGACTAAAGGTCCCATTAGTCGCGGTTCCTACAGCTTCGCGACTTATGGGGCTGGACGGAAGCCTGTTTTTCCACCAGTGAGTACTCTGATATAAAGGAAGAATGACCGTCGTTATTTGGGTCTTTTGGCAAGGAAGAACGACCTTCACTATTTTTTGTGGTGTCTATTAAATTTTTGTATATTTCTTCTTATGTGAGCACATGTAGCTTAAAAGGAACACTTATTTTACTGTTGCTGCTGTTAGGTACTAACCAATAGTTTTTAGCATTTTGATAGAAGAAACCATGTATGAAAGCCTTCATATTTTTGTGCATTATATGCCTTTTCTAACTTTCTAGATATGATTAACTTCATATTTGCCTATTATTTCTCAAACTAATTGGCGGCTATACACATAAATATTCATGCATGTGTTCGAATTGGGTTGGATTACCAGACCCGACCGGATCCAGCTTGCTGCGGCGACGGTGTGTTGCTACTTTTGGGCGCATTTCAGGCTGTGGTTTGTGAATGTGTATGAGTGGAAATAGAAAGGGATTTGGGTGCCGAATCTTTGGATGGGAGGAATGGAGCAAGGCGTGATGAAAGGGGCGACGTACGGGATGAGATTAAGCAGGCATTTGCACCGCATGTCTGTCTCCATTATGGTTGTCCTATATATAAATTTGCACACTAACATAGGGGTATCGTATTATAATTACTATATTGTATTATATTATATTATTGTTGCGATCACGTATTGTAGATTTCAGTAGGTTTCTGTATTGAGTGATTTTTACATTTACTGGGGATGGCTATATTAAGAGGTCAAGATGCCGATGGTAGTCACTATTGCATTTTCATCATTTTTCTAGAAACCTTGGGAAGGTACGTGCAATTCAAACTTCTTAGAATAATTTGGAAGAAAGTACTTGGTTTTATGCATATTCTTGTTTGTAATTGTCATTCAAATATTATTATAATTGTTTTTCATTTTATTTTAAATGTGATGCGCACGGGCATGACAATAATTTTTGGAGAAATAGATATCCTCCAAGCAACTATATGCCTCAGATAAAAAACTATGATAGCCTTTTCTATTTTGTATTTGCAAGTAATTGGTGTACGTGCATGTTAATTAGCACATGTTTTTCCTGAAGCTGACATGTGATTGTTGGTCATATTTTCATAGGAAGAAGACTTGGGAATATGCATAACAGCTGATTCAGGAATGTGTTTGTGTAAGGTTTTACCCATGGCCATGTACGATTGTTGAGCAAATCATCGAAGCATCATACCATCTAAGCATCAAGATGCACTTTTTTAATCATTTTCATTACAACATTAGCAGTCAGGCTAATAGAGGTGAGTCAAATTTATTACTCACATGTAGAAAAAAACATCTACCGAGACCAATAGTTACACATTTATGCTTTGGTGAAAGAACTACACAATAAGAATTAACTAAGCCCTTCTGTCCAAGCTTTACCTACGGTTCTCAATTAGAAAACTGCTACGATTGAATATTCTACATACAAACGTATATAGTCTCATTATCTGCCACCATGTTAGCAAGTATGTATTTCATGGGCATCCAATCTTTATTGTTAACTCCAAGTATGTTCTTCATTGGTAGATTTTTTTTATTGTTGGAAAAATAGACCACCGGCAGATATTTTTTAGATTATAATTCTCTCCCTTGTTTCCTCTGTATGAACATAACTAAGTTTAGTTATTTATGTAATGGGATACACACAATACGCACCAAAGGACTTTTGCTAAATTTTTGGCATTAATACAAGAATACTCTCTCTTTATGTTGGGAATAAATAGTTTCATATAATGAGAAGCATACAAGAAACTCGGAGCAAGCTGTTTATATGGGTTCAAATCCTAATAGAAGAAACAATTGAAACAGGGCATCAAGACATAGCTGAAGCTAGATGGATATGCTACCTACAAACGAAGCTAGATAGGTAACACATGCTTGAAAATAGGAAAGTAAAAAAGGAAAGGAAAATAGGAACATGCATGGACGCCCAAAATGAGGATTCATGAGACAAATGTACATATGCGTGTGTATATGTAACAAGTCACTTTTTACATGTAAAAAGATGTATTTAATAGTTGTGCCGATGCTCTCTCAAAATATGGAGGTAAAATTGATGGTGCTAATGGCTTTAGAACTTCCGTGAAGAGATAGCGAGCATAGTCATGTCTGAATGTAATCATTCTATTTGATTAATAAAAGTTTCGTTCCTGCAAAAGAAAAATTGATGGTACTGATCAACTCATGTATTTAAGATTGGAAAAAAAATTAGAATTAAAATTTGAAATGAACTAAGAGTATAACAATGAAAATGAATTCATGTATAATTCACATGAATCACAACATGAAACTCCTAGAAAGAAATAGATCTTTACATATTGTAGATTTACAATCAGGGTAATTCACCATGTAGGGCTACATTTCCCCCAAAAAATATCATCATGGCTTAAAAAAAGAAAAACACACATGAGAGCCTGAAATGTAGAAGGCCATATAATACGTAGTATGAAACTAAATGATTTAACATGACATCCCAATATATGCTTAATTATGAAATAGCCAATTCATGTAGCGAAGGTGATTTTTTTCCAACAAATTGGTTGTCCCTTTGACATTAATGACATGAGATAAACTAGAGTAAAATTTGGATATTAAACTGAATTCATATATGAGGGTGAAGAAATGAGAAAGATTAACAATAGCAACTGACAATCTAGCCGCGCAAATGCGTGGGTCACTTCGCTAGTTATGAAGTATATTGCAATGCTTCTCGTTGAGGACTTGGAGCAGTGCTTATGCAGGAGGGAAGAGTTGTTTCATATGCCTCACGACAGCTTAAACCTCATGAGTTGAATTATGCTACACAAGATTTGGAGTTAGCAGCCGTAGTGCATGCTTTGAAGACATGGAGACACTTTCTCATTGGAAACCATTGTGAGGTGTACACTGTCGGTGTTCTGGGAACGGGGGTCCCCAGACTTGCCTGCCTGCGGCCTGCGACGTGGCTCAAGCAGTGGCCCAGTACGACCTGTCTACATCAACCCAAGCTCAAGACCCTCGCGAGGGGCCAAGCCTCATGGGCGGACGACGCTAGGCTTCCTCAGGGGCGGCCTCACCAGGCAGGCTCGCGAGGAGGCGGAGAGATCAAGGCAAGGAGTACCTCGCGAGGTGCTCGTGATGCAAGCCATGATGATCGAGACCAGGCGGGCGCCAGCCGGTGTAGTGTCCTCGTTTCCTCTTTGGTGCAAAGGGGGCAAGCGCAGACGCGGGGTACCGATGCATCAAGCAAAGGTTACCATATCGGTGCAATGAGACCAAGATCAGCAGAGCGGCAGGAAGGAGGTCACCATGGAGCCCATGTCGGCGTCCTCGCCAGTGCCTTTGGCAGTCGAAGACCAACTTTAGTTAGGATAACTTGTACTAGCTGCCTCCCTTCAAAATGGCCGTTGTTGGCTCCCTTCCCGCTCAATATTTGGGAAGAGGACCAGGGCCCCTATAAATAGAGACAACCACCACAGTAGAAGGCATCGAGATCTCACCTAGAGCCAAGAGAGACGGAGCCGTTCCTCTCCAAGCACACCACCACAAGAACACTCTCGCGAGGCTGTTCTTCCTCTGTGATGTTCATCATCAGCCCCAGAGGCAATCCACCACACCACACACTAGATTAGGGTATTACACCACAACGGTAGCCCGAACCAGTATAAACCTTGTGTCCCCTGTGTTGTTCATCGCGTAGCTTAGATTCACGGCGAGGCTTTGGAACATGGATCGGTAGGGAGAAGATCTTCGTGCGCACCCCAGAGTTCGAACCTTAAGGGTTTTGTCGGAACCCGATATCCAACATTTGGCGCGCCAGGTAGGGGGTGCGTCGGAGCTCTCCCTTCCGTCGATCTGCTCTCCATCAACGCCGCGCTTTACCCTCATGGCGGACAACGCGCCGCCCGCTCCGGCGGCCGACGCCAGCGCTGGGGCCAGGGGGCTCCGAGCCTTGGTCCCTGCCTTGCAATAGGTGCGGTGGCCGAACAAGTTCAAGCCAGAGATGCCGCTGCTCTACAATGGCACGACGGATCCGCTGGCTTTCCTGCTGGCATATGAGGAGGCCGTCCTCAAAGCCGGGGGCGACAAGGCTATGGCCAACTGGCTTCCCATGGCCCTCACCGGCGTCCCGCGCATGTGGATGCTCCACCTGCCAACGGCTTCTGTGGCCTACTGGGAGGAGCTGCGCGGCCTCTTCCCCGCCCACTATGCTGCTCCGGCGCCCCCGGTCATCGCAGCTCTCCTGGGCGGCTCGCGGGCGCCACCCTCGGCGGCACCATCACTATCAAGCACAATGCAGCCTCGGGAAGAGCTCCCTCAACCACCTGCCAGGAGCCCCGGCCTGTGGCCCAGCCTCGGGAGCGCGCTTGCTCCTGGCTCTAGAACCTCGGGAGGGATGCTGTACTATGGAGTTCAAGGATTACCTGATGCAAGGGACTCTACCAGAGAAGGAGGAGGATGCGGAACGCGTGTCCTGGTAGGCCACGGCCTACTGCATCCAAGATGGAGAACTCTACCGGAAGCGGCCGAACGATGTTTCCCTGCGTTGCATCTCCAGGGAATAGGGAAAGGAGTTGCTGGCTAACATCCACAGTGGAGATTGTGGACACCACTCGTCATTACGGAACCTCGTCGGCAAGGCGTTCCATAGTGGGTTTTACTGGCCTACAACGCTCAACGATGCAATCGAGCTAGTGAAGGCCTGTGAAGCCTGCCAATTTCATGCCAAGCAGATTCATCAGCTGGCTCAGGGCCTGTAGACCATCCCACTCTCGTGGCCGTTTGCGGTCTGGGGGCTGGATATCCTGGGGCCGTTTCCTCGAGCGCCTGGGGGCTACCGCTACCTCTACATCGCCATCGACAAGTTCACCAAGTGGGCGGAGGTGGAAGCTGTCCGCACCATCCCAGCTGGCTCCACAGTCAAGTTCATCAAGGGCCTCGTGAGCCGATTCGGGGTCCCCAATCGCATCGTCACCGATAACGGTTCATAGTTCACCAGCAATCTCTTCAAAACATATTATGCTAACCTTGGAACGCAGATATGCTAGGCTTCAGTGGCACACCCCCGGAGTAACGGCCAGGCCGAACGCGCCAACGCGGAGGTCCTGAAAGGCCTCAAAACCAGGACCTTCAAGAAGAAGCTGGAGGCCTGCAGCAGGGGCTGGTACGATGAGCTCCAGTCCGTGCAGTGGTCCATCCGCACTACCGCCACCAAGTCAACTGGTGAGACCCCGTTCTTCCTCGTCTACAGAGCGGAGGCGGTCCTCCCTCACGAGGTCAGGCGTAGCTCCGCGCGGGTCCTAGCGTTTGATGAAGTGCAACAGGACACCATGCGGGGGATGGACCTCGTGCTGGGGGAGGAATACCGTCGGGAGGCCGCGCTACGAGCAGCAAGATACCAGCAGGCGCTGCGGCGGTACCACTGCCGCACTATCTGCCCCTGAACTCTTGAGGTAGGTGACCTCATGCTTAGGCGGATGCTCTCCAAGGAAGGGCTGCACAAGCTCTCGCCCATGTGGGAGGGCCCGTTCAAAGTTGTTCATGTTTCCAGACCTGGTGCCGCGCGCTTGGAGACCCAGGAAGAGGTGCCCATTCCGAACGCGTGGAACATTCAGCACCTCTGGAGGTTCTACCCTTGAATTAAGGCCCAGTGCCTGTAAAGAAGGCCCGGTTCTTGTGAAGTAAGGCCCAGTGCCTATAAAGAAGGCCCGGTGCCTGTGAAGAAGGGCCCAGTGCCTACAAAGAAGGCCCGGTGCCTGTGAAGCTCTCGCCGCCCCAAGAAAGGCCCGGTGCCTGTGAAGAAGGCCCAGTGCATGTGAAGCTCGCCGCCCATGACACTCTCACGTAATAATGAGTTGGGGCTATACATGCCCCGGAGTCTCCGGAGTGCCTCCCTTGGGCCTCGGGGGCTCCCGCCCACGCCCAGTGGCAGCACTTAGCTCCGCGCTGGTGAGAAGACATCGAAGACTAGACTAGGTGCCGGACGCGGCTTTTCATTTGCTTTCCATAGTTGGCTTGTTCTCCTTTGTTTGAAGCTTTATTGGAGTTGCTTTCAGTGTTATTTACCGTCCCCTGCCCGTGTTCTCTGTCTTTGGTTTTTGCCCGGCTCGTTCTCTCTCTCGCAAGCCTCGCGAGGGGACTACCCAGGCGCCCTCGTGAGCCCTTTCTCGCCTGATTTCGTGAGGCTCCCTCACTCAAGTTCGCAGCGGGAGCACCCCTCCTGGTCCATGCCCCACGGGCATCACGACACAAAATGCCGGACCTAAGCTGGTCACCCTCGTGACAAAGGTTTGAAAGCTATCCTCCCGACTGATCTTTGCATACCTTAAGACGCCCGGCGAGGCCTCAGGCAAATACCTCTCGAGGCGGAAACCGCAACGAACCTCCCAAACTAAGTTGTTCCTACGTGCAAGCACATAGCCACAGCACCATAACACAGCACGGGAATGATAAAAATAGCATGATAATTAGGGATGATAGTCTTGCTTG
>NC_041381.1:545116853-545240820 GCF_002162155.2 Triticum dicoccoides | reverse complement strand
CAATGCAGGAAAAGGAGAAAACAAAATGAAAGTGGCACGCCCCATGATGGCTTGCGAGGAGGGATCCGCACCGCCCTCCCGAGCTCAATCTGACTCCGCCTCGCGCTTCACCGGGGCGCGGCGGTGGGACAACCCGCTACCACCCTCAAAGCGGACGCGGCAACATGGTGGCTGATCGCGGCCATCGCTGGAGGAACTATCATAGGAGAAGAAGCCGCTGAAGCTCGGCAAGCTGCGGACGCCGCCAGGAGCGGGTTCGCCTTCGCCCTCGTCATGGCCGTCGCCAAGGCCAAGCACCTCGTCGCCGTCGTCGTCTTCGGGGCAGCACCCAGCACGGTGGCCGTCTTCCCCAAACACCCTCACGTAGAGGGTCGCATCACCACCGAACTTGAAGTGCAGGGTGCACCATCGGCCCAGGCCACGTGCGCGGGCAAACGTCTGCCAGCCGTGGGCCAGGGCCACGTTCCCGGTGATGGAGATCTCCACCGTAACCCAGGAAGCCTTGCTACAGCAACCGTCTGCCTGCAGCCAGAGCCCACCAGGGCCATCGGCCTGTAGTTCGCCTACAAAGAAGCGGGGGAGCTGGAGCCAATTGCCAGCCGGATCTGCCGACCACACGACAAACTCCGGCAGCACCTCCCCCAAGTGAAAGCATGGCAGGGGAGGCCGCGCAGCCACGACGTGCCTTCCCCCGCCAACCGGGCGGCCATCACCGTGCAAAGGACCACCGTTGCGACCACGAGGAGCCGCTGCAGGAGTCGCGGGGTGCTTGCGGGGACGACCTCGGCCGCACTTGGGTGGAGGGGAGCCAGGCCCTTCCTGGCGAGCTTTCCCCTTCTCCGCGGCCGAGAACCTCTTCGTGGGCGCCATGGGACACGGCAAGCGACTGGAGCAAGGAGGAAGAACAAGCAGGCGAGGAAAGGGAGATGTGCAGCGGGCGGCCTGCGCCCCTCCACATTTATAGTCCAGGGGAGGCCAACCGTCGGCCTCCACAATCGCAGGTAATCATGACTCTTTTTGCATGCAGCAGGGACTCGTCAAATCGGGCAGTCACCGAGGCAGCATGGGGGAGCGGAGACGCCAACGTCCAATCAACCGCCACGCAGTGACCAAGGCCGCAGGCTGTTGGGGCCCGCGGCGCTCTACACTTGCCCTTTGGCTTTGCTGCCAAGCCAAGTCCAAGCGCGCCTTAGGCCCGGGGGCTACTGTCGGCGTTCTGGGAACGGGGGTCCCCAGACTTGCCTGCCTGCGGCCTGCGGCGTGGCTCAAGCAGTGGCCCAGTATGGCCTGTCTACATCAACCCAAGCTCAAGACCCTCACGAGGGGCCAAGCCTCACGGGGCGGAAGACGCTAGGCTTCCTCGGGGGCGGCCTCACCAGGCAGGCTCGCGAGGAGGAGGGGAGATCAAGGCAAGGAGTACCTTGCGAGGTTCTCATGACGCAAGCCATGACGATCGAGACCAGGCGGGCGCCAGCCGGTGCAGTGTCCTCGTTTCCTCTTTGGTGCAAAGGGGGCAAGCGCAGGTGCGGGGTACCGAGGCATCAAGCAAAGATTACCATATCGGTGCAACAAGACCAAGACTAGCAAAGCGGCAGGAAGGAGGTCACCATGGAGCCCAGGACGACGTCATTGCCAGTGCCTTTGGCAGTCGAAGACCAACTTTAGTTAGGATAGCTTGTACTAGTTGTCCCCCTTCAAAATGGCCGTTGTTGGCTCCCTTCCCGCTCAATATTTGGGAAGAGTATCAGGGCCCCTATAAATAGGGACAGCCACCACAGTAGAAGGCATCGAGATCTCACCTAGAGCCAAGAGAGACGGAGCCGTTCCTCTCCAAGCACACCACCACAAGAACACTCCTCGCGAGGCTATTCTTCCTGTGTACTGTTCATCATCAGCCCCAGAGGCAATCCACCACACCACACACTAGATTAGGGTATTACACCACAACGGTGGCCCGAACCAGTATAAACCTTGTGTCCCCTGTGTTGTTAATCGTGTAGCTTAGATTCACAGGGAGGCTTTGGAACATGGATCGGTAGGGAGAAGATCTTCACGCGCACCCCAGAGTTCGAAACTTAAGGGTTTTGTCGGAACCCGATATTCGACATACAAGGACCACAAGAGTTTGAAGTATATTTTCACGCAGAAGGAGTTGAATCTCAGGCAAAGGAGATGGTTGGAGCTCATCAAGGATTATGGTATGAGATTGCATTATCATCCAGGAAAGGCTAATGTAGTAGCCGATGCGTTGAGCCGCAAGAGCCATGTCAACACACTCATGACCGGAGAGTTACTCAAGGAGTTAGTAGAGGATCTTCGTGAGCTATGTTTGGAGATAGTTCCGAGAGGCTATGTAGCAGCATTGGAGATTCAGTCTACCTTGATGGATAAGATCAGAGAAGCCTAGAAGACAAACAAGGAGATTGCTGTCGGCGTTCCGGGAACGGGGGTCCCCAGACTTGCCTGCCTGCGGCCTGCGGCGTGGCTCAAGTAGGGGGCCCAGTGCGGCCCAGCTTCATCAGCTCAAGCTCAAGACCCTCACGAGGGGCCATGCCTCGCGGGGCGGACGACAGGGAGCTTCCTCAGGAGCAGCCTCACCAGGCAGGCTCGCGAGGAGGCGGAGAGATCAAGGCAGGGCACCTCGCGAGGTGCCCGTGACGTAAGCCATGACGATCGAGACCAGGTGGGCGCCGGCCTGTGCAGTTTCCTTGTTTCCCCTTCGGTGCAAAGGGGGCAAGCACAGGCCAAGGCATTAGGCAAAGGTTACCGTTTCGGTGCAACAAGACCGAGACCAGCAGAACGACCAGAAGGCGGTCATCGTGGAGCCCAGGACGGCGTCATCGTCAGAGCCTTTGACAGGCGAGGACCGACTTTAGTCAGGATAAGTGTAATAGATGTTCCCCTTCAAAATGGCCAACTGTTGGCGCCCTTCCCGCTCAATATTTGGGAAGAGGCCCAGGGCCTTCCTCTATAAATAGGACTAGCCACCATAGAGTAGAGGCAGATGGAGATCCAGATCTAGAGAGCTAGAAATCGGCAGGCATCCAAGAGGCGACTGAACTCTCCCAGGTAGTTCATCGCATCAGCTCTAGAATAGTCCCTCGCGAGGCTGTTCTTCCCTTGTACTATTCATCATCTGCCCCAGAGGCAATCCACCACACCACACACTGGAGTAGGGTGTTACACCACAACGGTGGCCTGAACCAGTATAAATCTCGTGTCCCTTGTGTGTTCTTCTTTCTAGCCTAGATCCTTTCCGAGACTTCGATACGTGAGCTGGTAGGGAAAAGATTTCCGCGCGCACCCCAGAGTTCAAACCTCAAGGGTCTGCCGGAACCCGAAATCTGACATTTGGCACGCCAGGTAGGGGTGTGCCGGAATCTTTCTTCCGCTGTTCGCGTGTGATCTTCCGTCGTGTCCATGGCTGACGCTCGCTGAGCTCTTGCCGAGCGTCGGCTGCTCTCGCCACCCGCATCGCCTAGACGGCGCCCGTCGGCGGATGCCCCCGACGTTCCCCGTCGCCTGCCATCAGTGCCGCCACTGGCCCGGCGGGGAACGAGCAGCAGGCCTCGTCCTTGCATCCTTCGATGCGGCGGGAAGGCCGCACCGCCACCCCGTCGCTGACTCCAGCCGGTTCGTCGTCCCACGCCCGTCGCGCCCCCACGGACGCGCATGCTGCGCTGCTCCTGGCGCATGAGCTTCTGCACTACCATCCCGTCGACGACCTCTACAAGGACTGGCTCGCCCGCATCACCGAGCTCGTCAGCGCCGCAGGGGGCTCTCCCTTGCCATCCCTCTCGCTGCCTCGCCCTCCATCCGCCGCATGAGGCGAGGAGCAGGAGGTGCCTCCGCCACCTCCTCCACAAGAAGGCGCCCCGACTCCGAGGCGCGCGGCCCCAGGACAAGACCCTCCACGTCTGGTGCCTGCGCGACAAGAAAGGAGCTGCCAAGAAATCCCTCGTCCCCAAGAAGCTGCCCGCGTGCTCCCCGCACCGGCACGTCATGACCGCATCCCTGCACCACCACGTCAAGACCCTGCGCTGCTCCAGGCAGCGGTGCGTGGTAACCTCCAAGATCAAGCCCTTCGTCACCAAAGGCCTCCTGTGGCCACTGCGGGCTGCCGTGCCTTCACCGCTGAGCTGCGTTGCGTCGCATGGCCTGGCAAGTTCAAGACGGACCTGCCTCCTTGCTACAATGACACTACCGACCCTGCGGAGTTCCTCCAGCTCTACGAGCTGGGCATCGAAGCCGCCAACGGAGACAAAAAGGTCATGTCGAACTGGTTTCCCATGGCGCTCAAGGATGGTGCCTGCACCTGGCTTCTGAACCTGGCTCCTGGCACGATCTCCTCCTGGGACGAGATGCGCACCTACTTCATCGCCAACTTCCAAGGCACTCGCGACCGGCCCCCGACCATGAGTGACCTGCGCCGCACCAAGCAACAGCCAGGAGAGACCCTGCAGAAGTACATTCAGCGCTTCAACAACGCTCGCCTCAAGATCCCCAGGGTGACTGAGGAAGCCTTCATCTCAGCCTTCTCCGATGGCGTGCGTGACATCAAGATGAAAGAAGAGCTAGCAATCCATGAAGACCTGTGCACATCCCTGGAGCTGTTCAACTTGGCGACCAAGTGCGCCAGGGCTGAGGAAGGGCGCCTTTCCCTCCTCGAGCTTCCGGCTGCCGATCCAGAAGAGAAGAAGCCCATGGTCAAGGACGTGAAGCGCAAGGGGGCTGCTGTGCTCGCAGCGGAGCGAGACACCAAGCGAGGCAGGGATCAACCTGAGTCATCCAAGGGCAGCCGGTACTGCGTGTACCACGACCTCCACACTCACAACACCAACGAATGCCAAGATCTCAGGGCTGTGCGAGATGGGCGTATCGGCCGATGCCCCGAGCGTAACGACCGGGGCTATGGCCGAGGAGGAGGAAGAGGTGGAGGACGATGGGAAGACCGTGGCCCTCGCCAAGGGTGGCGTGACCGACTTTGCGAGGACCGCTGGCAGGACCAGCCTCGCGAGGGAGGTTGGAGGGATCAGCCTCGTGAGGATCGCCCTCAAGGCAACGCAGGCCTCCGTCCTCTGCCACCACCGCCGAGGAGGAATGAAGACCATCATCAGGACGAGGGGGCTGGGGGCTTCCAGGAGCCGCACGCAATCGCTTGCATCCTGGGCGGCGCTCAGGCCCCAGCCTCTCAGCGCATCTTCAAGTAGTTTGCTCACGAGGTGAATGCCGTCCTCCCCAAGCTTGAGGCCACACGCCCCCTCAGGTGGTCTGCATGCGCTATCACGTTCAACTCAGTGGATCAGCTCAACTGCGCAGCAACGGCCGGAGTCCTCCCAATGCTTTGCTCCCTAGTCATCAGCAATGTGCAAGTCACCAGGACCCTCATCGATGGCGGAGCAGGACTCAACGTCCTGTCAGTCGAGACATTCAACAATCTCCAAGTGCCATATGATCAGCTTCAGCCAACCAAGCCTTTCTAGGAGTCACCGATGGTTCTAGTGTTCCGATAGGGCAAGTTTGCCTTCCTGTCACCTTTGGGCAGCGCAACAACTACCACACCGAGCTCATTGACTTCAATGTCGCCCACATTCGCCTGCCATACAATGCCATCCTCGGGTACCCAGCCCTGGCCAAGTTCATGGCAGTGACTCACCACGGCTACAATGTCCTCAAGATGCCAGGAAGCGGTGGAGTCATCACAGTGCCTTGTGAGGAAAGGGATGTAGTGTGTTCCCTTGAGCGCGCCTTCCAATCCGCGGCAATCGAAGACCCAGATCATAGGAGCGGAGGACTCCCCGAGGCAGTTCCTAAGAAGAAGAAGGCTTCACCTGGCCGAAAACCTCACGAGGCATGCACCTCCGGGGGTGTTGTGTCAAGATCCGCGCCCGTTCAAGGGGCGCCACCCTCTATCGCATAGGAAGGCGCGCTCGACACCCTCCTTTGGCAGGGCTCGGGGGCTCTTTCTTGGAGAGCCACCAACTTTGCCAAGATCACGAGGGAGGCGCTCGGGCACCACTTGGAGGCGTGCTTCAAGGCACGTTTCCCTCAGGAAGGTATGAGGCAAAGAGGGCCAAACCCTCAGGAGTTCATCGCGAGGAACACTCAGGAGCTACATGAGTCAAGAGTCATGCGCGGCAGCCGCCGCCTACCCGCCGTAGCCCCACATCCAGGCGACGATGGAGGGCTACGCGTCTGCATCGACGTACCAGGGCTCAACCGAGCCACATCTTAGGAGCGCCTCTGGCCTTCGCGCGTGGGGCGTTGCGAGGGCCCACCTCACAGCTACGTTCGCATGCCTTTCAGCCTGCCGAACACGGTCGCTGCTCATCAGCGCCTGCTGAGGAGCATTCTGGAGGCTCAGGAGGTCAGGCATCACGCGGTCTTGGCGGAGATGGAGATGGCCTCGAAGATCCACCTGTGCCCCCGGAGCGTCCCGAGGCTCCAGGCCCCGGGAGCTCGTGAGGGTCGGCTTCCTCACCACGCGTCGTCCGCTACTTCACCATTCCTTCATCTTTGACGGTATCAGGTGACATCTTTCGAAGTTCCATTTTCAGCTGGGAGCGTCCGCAGGGCTGCACCATTCCCACGTCGCGTGGGTCCGTCCATGCGGCATGTATCCGTTTTGCTTATGCTCTTTACCTACCTTGTTGGGGGCGCCCCTCGGGCTGCATTATCCCCAAGCTGCTCGGGCCTGACCCAGTAGCGGTTGCTTTTTCTGCATCTATCTAAATGGATTTGCTCCTTTGTGCTTAACATGCTTGACCTAATCGCCTGCTCGGTTGACACCTACCTTTGGAGCCGCTCGCTCTGGCATGGCACTTGCGCACGGGTCCGTCCCTGCAATGCCAATAAATCTGAGTGGTCGAGCTCTAGCCGCGGCAGCCCCGCAAGGCACCACCTCACCAGGCCCTCAGTGCCCCAATCACTCCCTCGAAGCAACCAATGGTTGGCTGGCAACCGTAATAACATACCTTGCTTCCTCTCGTGATTGGTACGCAGGACCTGCTCCAGGAGTAATGCTGGGCACGTCGTGAGCCTCCTCTCCTTCTCTCCAGCACAATCCTCTTGCACGTTAAAAGGGGGACGCCTGAGCATCGCGACTCATGGGCTCTTACTGGCTCTCCAGCCCTCACCCCCTGGCCTTGTTCCATGGCATCGCGACCTGTCATACCAGCGGCGTCTAAGCTCGCTCAAGGGTCGGGACCTGAGGAAAGTGCGGGGGAGAGGGAAGAAGCTCGCGAGGACCTAACCCAGCAACACCTCAGATGCCGCCACGCAGGCCCGACGCTTCACCGAAAACTACTCCAAACCTACCAGATAAGTCACGCGAAAACTAATTCGACTCAGCGCTAAACCCCTGCCTAGTGCAGCTCTATCATGGCAACGTTGCCTACCTTTCTTGCCCAGCGAAGGCTGCGTGAGCGCTAAAGGGGACATCCTGAGCATCGCGACTCAGGGGCTCTTACTGGACCTTAGGCCGCTCACCTCCTGGCCTTGACCACGGCATCGCGACCTGGCATACCAGCGATGGCTGAAGCCTGCCTGGGGACCGGGACCTGTCAGCGTAGAGCTCCAAGCCCTCGTGAGGAAAGAAAGGGGGAGCCGAGCCAGGACAGGACAAGCATCTCACATCGATTCATGATAAAGATATAATATTCACAGAAGACATGGCCAGCGCCTTACATACCCCTGCGTGGTGGTGTTTCGATTCCTCGCAGGGAACAAAAGGTGCTAATTCTAAGGGACACTAACTACGCGCACCTCCGCAGGAGACGCGATCATCAATAGTGGGACGTCAGGCGTCGGTGCCAACCCCATCCAGATCAATGGCGTCGGCGGCCTGATGCAGCTGCCCTGCTCCGGGAGCGACGCGAGCCCGGGGGCACGTAGCTGTCGTCGCTCGTATCCGGAGTCGCGTGAAGCTCAGCGGAGTCGCTGGACCCCCGGGTCCTCCACTGCTGCCTGAGGAGCTGTCAGGGAAGCGGTGGGCAGGCCTTGTCCTTGCCACGGCGATGCTCCAGCCGCCTTCCTTGGGGCAGCATTCCAGGCGGCGTCCTTCCGCGTCGAAGACCTTGAAGAACATCAAGGAGGCACCATCGTATTCGAAATGAATCACGAGGGCACCTCCAGTTCGGCAGACCCAGGCGATCTCGCCCCAGCCCCGGGTCATATAGAACTTGCCCGGAGCGACGACCTCAACCTCCGCTCCGGTCGCAGGGGTGCTGCAGTCAGCATGCTGTAGCCAGAGCTCAAGAGCCCCCCTCGGCGGGATCCCGAAGGCGAAGTAGGGAGGAAGGCATCAAGATCGCGGAGGCATGGCGGCGTGGAGCACGAGCTCGCGAGAGGAGCCCTCGGCGTGGACTCCAGGAGAAACGATGCGCACCGCCGTAACCCGCCGGCGACGACGGCGGCTCCGACGGTGTCGCTCGACGCCTTCTTCTCCAGGGCCCTCGATCCGGGCATTCAAGGGCAACGGGAACCCAGGTGGCGGTCGCTCATACCAGGGCCTCGACACCTCCTGCCGAGCACCCTCATCTCGGTGGCAGAGGACTAGTCGTTTCTTCGGCGGAAGCGGGTCGGGATCCTCTCGGGGGGCCTTTCCCTTCTCTTCTGCAGAAAACCGGCAGATTGGTGCCATTGGCGTAAGGTGGAGCAAGGGAGAGGAAGAAGAAGAAAAGGAGTAGCAGGAAGGAATGGGCTGGAAAGGCTCGTGCCATTCTGTACATATAGCCGGAGGAGGCCAACCGTCGGTCTCCACGATCGTAGGTAATCATGACCCATTTTTATGTGCAGGGACTTGTCAAGTCATGCAGTTGCCAAGGCGTCATGGGGAAGCGGGGACGCCCACGTCCAATCAATCGCCACGTGGCGCCCAAGGCCGCAGGCTATTGGGGCCCGCGGCGCTTTGCACTTGCCCCTTTGCTTCTCTGCTAAGCCAAGTCCGGGCGCGCCTTGGGCCCGGGGGCTATTGTCGGCGTTCTGGGAACGGGGGTCCCCATACTTGCCTGCCTGCGGCCGGCGGCACGGCTCAAGTAGGTGGCCCAGTGCGTCCCAGCTTCATCAGCTCAAGCTCAAGACCCTCGCGAGGGGCCAAGCCTCACGGGGCGGATGACAGGGAGCTTCCTCAGGAGCAGCCTCACCAGGTAGGCTCGCGAGGAGGCAGAGAGATCAAGGCAGGGCACCTCGCGAGGTGCCCGTGACGCAAGCCATGACGATTGAGACCAGGCGGGTGCCAGGCGGGTGCCAGCCTGCGTAGTGTCCTTGTTTCCCCTTTGGTGCAAAGGGGGCAAGCACAAGCTAAGGCATCAGGCAAAGGTTACCGTTTCGGTGCAACAAGACCAAGACCAGCAGAACGACCAGAAGGCGGTCATCATGGAGCCCAGGACGGCGTCATTGTCAGAGCCTTTGACAGGCGAGGACTGACTTTAGTCAGGATAAGTGTACTAGATGTTCCCCTTCAAAATGGCCAACTGTTGGCGCCCTTCCCGCTCAATATTTGGGAAGAGGCCTAGGGCCTTCCTCTATAAATAGGACTAGCCACCACAGAGTAGAGGCAGATGGAGATCTAGATCTAGAGAGCAAGAAATCGGTAGGCATCCAAGAGGCGACTGAACTCTCCCAGGTTGTTCATCGCACCAGCTCAAGAACAGTCCCTCGCGAGGCTGTTCTTCCCTTGTACTATTCATCATCCGCCCCAGAGGCAATCCACCACACCACACACTGGAGTAGGGTGTTACACCACAACGGTGGCCCGAACCAGTATAAATCTCGTGTCCCTTGTGTGTTCTTCTTTCTAGCCTAGATCTTTCCGAGACTTCGATACGTGAGCTGGTAGGGGGAAGATCTCCGTGCGCATCCCAGAGTTCGAACCTCAAGGGTCTGCCGGAACCCGAAATCCGACAATTGCTGAGATAAAGGAAAAGATGAGCAAAGGAAAAGCTAAGGGATTTCATGAGGATGAGCACGATACCTTATGGTTTGAGGACCACGTATATGTGCCTAATGATCCGGAGATCAGGAAGTTGATTCTGCAAGAGGCCCATGATTCGCCGTATTCGATTCACCCAGGAAATACCAAGATGTACCTGGATTTAAAGGATAGTTTCTGGTGGACATGAATGAAGAAGGATATTGCAGAATATGTAGCAGTTTGTGATGTATGTCAGAGAGTGAAGGCGGAGCATCAGAAGCCAGCAGGATTACTACAGCCATTGCTGATACCCAAATGGAAGTGGGATAAGCTAGGCATTGATTTTATCACAGGATTGCCTAGGACTCATTCAGGCTATGACTCGATATGGGTTGTAGTTGATCGTTTGACGAAGGTAGCTTATTTCATCCTAGTGAAGACCACTTATACCAGTGCTAAGTTGGCAAAGATATACATGACCAGGATCGTATGTCTACATGGAGTTCTGAGGACCATTGTATCAGATAGAGGAACCCAGTTTACCTCAAAGTTCTGGAATCAGTTGCATGAAACTTTGGGTACCAGGCTAGAGTTCAGTACAACCTTTCATCCACAGACAGATGGACAAACTGAGAGAGTCAATCAGATTCTGGGGAGGACATGTTGAGAGCTTTTGTGCTAGATTATGGATCCAGTTGGGACGACAATTTGCCATATGCAGAGTTCTCTTACAACAACAGTTATCAATCTAGTTTGAAGATGTCCCCTTTTGAAGCTTTGTACGGAAGGAGGTGCAGGACACTGTTGATGTGGGATGAAGTTGGAGACTGTCAGTTGTTTGACCAGATTTGATTAAAGAGTCTGAAGAGAGGTTAAGCTGATTCATGATAGACTCAAGGTAGCCCAGTCCAGACAGAAGAGCTATGCGGATTCTAAATGCAAGGGGACAGTTTACAAAGTCGGAGATATAGTTTATCTTCGAGTGTCCCCACTGCGAGGAGTTAAGCGTTTTGGAGTTAAGGGAAAGTTAGCACCACGATTTGTGGGACCATACAAAGTTTTGGAACGTATGGGAGAAGTTGCTTACAAGTTGGAATTGCCCGAGGGATTGTCAGGAGTTCACGATGTGTTCCACGTTTCCTAGCTGAAGAAGTGCCACGCAGAGATGGCCGATTTTCCTCTGAGAGATACAGTGCCACTTGAAGCGATTCAGTTGGATAGCGATTTGACCTATGAGGAGAAACCGGTAAGATTCTCGAGTTTTCCAAGGGAGTCACGCGCAGCAAAATTATCAAGTTCTGCAAAGTTTAGTGGAGCCACCATACCGAAGATGAAGCCACCTGGGAGCAAGAGGAAGACCTACGGAAGGATCACTCTCACCTATTTTCTAGCCAACCCGAATCTCGAGGACAAGATTCATCTTAAGGGGGGTAGGTTTGTAACATCCCAAATTTTCAATTTGGAATTTTATACATTAGATCATCACTGCATATCATGTTTTATTGCATTTTGGCTTGATCCTCGAAATTCTACGCAACTCAAGGACCCACAGAGAGAGTTGGGGATTTCGTTATTTTCATATTTGAGTTTCTCAAATTTTGAAAAGAGGATCGTTTGGTTTTAAATATTTTTCTCTTTGTATATTTCGTTTGCAAAATAAAAGAGAGGGAATAAAATGACTTTCCCAAAATAAATGAAATATTAGAGGAAAAATATTAAAATCAAATAAGTGTTTTATTTGGGAGTTTTATTGCAATTTTATTTGAATTAGAAAAAAATGCATGTTTTCAAAATTGCATTTTTAGGCCAAGAAAATGTTCATCTTGTTCTAAATATTTTATTTAGATGGTGAAAATTTGTTTTGGCATTTTTAGATTTTATTTATTTTTCTAGGATTTATTTAAGTTTTGGCAGAATTATTTTAAAAAAAGAGTTTCCCCGCGGACCGAACTGGGCCAAAGGCCCAGCCGGCCCACCCGCGTCCTCGCCTCGCCGAGCATGGCCGAGCCGGACTCCTGCCGAAGTCCGAGCCGCCGCCGCCGCCGCCGCTCGGGGGTGCCCCCTTCCCCAAGTCGGACGCCCTGCCCCCGACCCCTATAAGTACGTCGCCCCGCCGCCACTTCCGCCCCACCCCGAGCCGCCGCCGCGAGCGCCTCTCTCCGCCGCCACCGCCGCCGCCCCCACCCCACCGCCGCCCCGCTGGACCTCGCCGGAGGTACCCGACGCCGCCACCGCCGTTCGTCGTTTTTTTAGAAAAACCGTTCGTTTTTTAGAAAACAGTAGGTTTTTTAGATCGATTTAGTTTTTTACCCGGTTTAGTTTATTTAGCGAGCGTCCGCTCGTTAGCCGCAGACAGCGAACGTCCGTTCGTTAGCCTGTTCGTCAGGTTTCTTTTTCCAGGGTTTTTCCGCGATTATTTTCGATCGCGATTTCAGCCCGAATCTTAGTTTTAGTTTATCTTTTCGCTTGTTTAATGGAATTAGGCGATTCAAGCACCTAGAGTTTCGTCTCGACGCCCTCTTTCTGTTTAACCAACTGAAACAAGTTTTTACTACTGTAAAATTTGACTTAAGTCAAAATTAGTAAATGAAGCTTGTTTCTTTCGCAGTTTGAGTTTCGTTGTTTTGTTTGATTTGATTCTTTTTGCAAACCGGAGTTCTTAAGTGGAACTTTCTGGTTAGATCTCTTATTTGAGTTTTACCCGTGCTTCTAGTTGAGTGCTTATTGTATGCTTGTTTGTTTGCGATAGAGTACCCGGAGTGCAAAGCGTGCTACTGAGAGTCTCTAGGTTTCATGGATCATCAGCAAGGCAAGTAACACTTTGATCATACCTGTTTACTACCCAGTTTTATTGCATTAGATCCATCCTCAAACAATTGCATGGTTAGGATCTGTTTAATATGTGGGTTTCGGGAAGTAGATGAGGTAGTACCTGTTACCTGTTTATTATTAAAACCTTTGGGAGTTACTTCTACGTTGCTTATATTGCTATGCTATGCTTGTAGACGTGGATTGGGTGAGTGTATCCATGACAGATGTGAGTTGTACTATTTAATGGTTAACTTAAGGTGGCAACTTTAATACACATCTGGGTGGATTGAGGCACCTGGGGAACCCAGTGTTGACTGTATTTTTGGAAATCCCGGGGTTCCGTGAGATTCTCCTATGGACCGCCACCCAGGCTCAAAGGGATCATAAGATTATTCATGCTAGAAACTTCCGTGTGCAGCCACAAGCTATTATGGGCTCTAGCATAGTTGAGTACGTTGCAAGACCTCTTTCAGTGGTGGGCTAGCATATGTAGGGGAAAGTAGGTGTAACTGTCTACCCAGAGTAAAGAGTTATTGTTTCAGAAAGACTGTGTCTCGATTCTCCGACCATGTATGTATTCGAGTCTTGTGGGGAAAAGTGTGCAAACCTCTGTAGAGTGTACAAACTAATCATGGTTAGCCGCGTCCCCGGTTATGGACATCTTGAGTATCTAGTTCTTGGATTATCATGTGGATCTCATCATGTTACTTAATTTAATTTGATTGGGTTTAATGATGATTCTTAATTGGGATTGAGTTGGAGGAACCATCTCAATGTTTAACAACCACCATGATAGTTAAATAAAATGTATTCCTTTGTTGTAGGAAAAAATTGGCTTTATGCAAAACTGTAACCATAGAGCTTTCCACCAGCCAAATATGCATGTAGTGATAGCATTATTCTGTTCATTACTCTCTTGTGTTACCTTGCCAGCATATTCCATGTGTTGGCCCGTTTCGGGCTGCAACGTTCATGTTGCAGACTTTTCAGACGATGAGTAAGGTGCCTTAGGTCGTGATCTTTCACTCAGTGATGCC
Organism: Triticum dicoccoides; assembly: GCF_002162155.2. Classification (NCBI taxonomy): domain Eukaryota; kingdom Viridiplantae; phylum Streptophyta; class Magnoliopsida; order Poales; family Poaceae; genus Triticum; species Triticum dicoccoides. Next base: position 545,227,059 of record NC_041381.1, on the reverse strand, counting down.
GTTGGAGTTGATGGACTCACTTTATCTTCCAAGCCTTCCGTTGTTATCATTTTAGATGGGCTTAAGCCATATTTATTGTATTAAGTTCTCTTTTGAGACATTCGATGTAATAAGTGTGTGATTGCTACTTTGTTATAAATCCTTCAAGTACTGTGCGTGTCAACATTACTGGTCCAGGGATGATACTGATGCACAGAGATCAGACTGTTTGAGGTCTGGTCGCTACAATTAGTCTCGTGTTACATATGAACTATGTGTACTATATGAACTCAAACTCGATTTTTTGAATCCACTTTATGTTGATTTCAAATCACATTACATTTCAAGCTCTAGCTAGATCTTCATAATCTAAACCATGGCTCATATGTATAATGTGTTTATCACATTATGTATGGTGCCCCGCCCCCTACGCCTACAAGTATTTAGATGTGAGTTGCAAACACCACACACTACCACAAATTCAAATAAAATGTGAGAATGTTCGATATATAGTATTGTTTAGGTTGTTTGATATTTAGTTGTAAGCTGCAAACGCCACACATTATCACAAATTCAAATAAAATGTGAGATTGTTCGATGTATAGTATGGTTTAGATTGTTCGACATTTAGTGTGAGTTGCAAACGCCATGAATTATCTCATTATGGTATAACATGTGCAAAACCACAGCACGCGTATCACCACTATATTCATGCATGCGTATGTTTAAAACACTATGATCTCCTATTCAAATATATAAATCCACTTTCATGTCAAATTATGATCTTTGTTAGTCTCTTACCCCCACACAATCCTCTAACCTTTGTAGCTACCACTAACTTTCTCTCGTGCATGCACACGCCCTCCTCGCCCTCCCCCTCCCTCATCATTCTATCCATCATGCACATTCATTTTTTTCTTCATTCTCCCAGAGTCTCCAAAACTCCTTTCCGACACACACGACTGATAAACCTCTGCAGTGATGTTTGCTTACAACATACACACGCACCTTCATCTCCTCCTTTATGTGTCCTTGCCTCGTGTCTCTCATACGGTCCCACACACATGTAAACTCTCGCCCCTCTTTTCATCGATCTCACAACCGCACACTCCTCCCCCTATCTAGCTAGTAGCTGGGCCTCACGCACCACCTCCTAGCTCCATTCTCTTTGTCTATCTGTCTTGCTGGGCCTTATTTGCCTCTAACAAATGGACGTACACCGATCGATCTCCCGCTATACATATAGCTAGCTAGGTCCTTATAACTCGTTTTCCCCATGCGTCGATCGATCTACCTCATTAGTTATGTCTCTCCCTTCCTCCGACAAACAACAATTGATCTACCGATCTAGTTAGGTTTGCTTACCAAACACATGGTTCCCCTTCATCATCCATGGATGCGTCCCGACAGATCTATCACGCACAGGCACACACATAACACATCCCCACTCTTATTGATAATATTGCAGTTCCACCCTCAGTTTGTCCAGTTGGCCTCTCCCACCATCTTCGAGAAGCAACTCCATCACCCATCCAGCACTCTACCCCTCTCCCTCCCTCTCTCTCCTCTCTCTCTCTCTCTCTCTGTCCCATCCTATTTCCCGTCCTTCAATTATGTATGGATGTCGACCGATCTCCCTCAAGACATAGTTGGGCCTCTCCTTCTCCACACATATATGAGTCATTCTACCTCCATAGTTAGGCCTCTGCCTACCCCTCCCCCCACCCCCCCCACACACACCGATACACCAAGCGCTCTAGTCATGTCTCCCTGCCACACACAAACTTGACATGTGCCCTCTGACGTTTCGGTAGGTCAGTCACCCTATATCTTTGACTTGCACACACACAATTTCGATGGCTCTCTACATCGATCTCGCACCCACCCACTTGATTCTCTCTTCGACTCTATCAATATCTATGACCCCTCCCTCTCTTCTCGTGGACCGCCCGACCCTCTATATATGATATGGATTGTTGGAAATATGCCCTAGAGGCAATAATAAATTGGTTGTTATTATATTTCCTTGTTCATGATAATCGTTTATTATCCATGCTATAATTGTATTGATAGGAAACTCAGATACATGTGTGGATACATAGACAACACCATGTCCCTAGTAAGCCTCTAGTTGACTAGCTCGTTGATCAATAGATGGTTATGGTTTCCTGACCATGGACATTGGATGTCGTTGATAACGGGATCACATCATTAGGAGAATGATGTGATGGACAAGGCCCAATCCTAAGCCTAGCACAAAGATCGTAGTTCGTATGCTAAAGCTTTTCTAATGTCAAGTATCATTTCCTTAGACCATGAGATTGTGCAACTCCCGGATACCGTAGGAATGCTTTGGGTGTACCAAACGTCACAACGTAACTGGGTGACTATAAAGGTGCACTACAGGTATCTTTGAAAGTGTCTGTTGGGTTGGCACGAATCGAGACTGGGATTTGTCACTCCGTGTGACGGAGAGGTATCTCTGGGCCCACTCGGTAGGACATCATCATAATGTGCACAATGTGATCAAAGAGTTGATCACGGGATGATGTGTTACAGAACGAGTAAATAGACTTGCCGGTAACGAGATTGAACAAGGTATCGGCATACCGACGATCGAATCTCGGGCAAGTACAATACCGCTAGACAAAGGGAATTGTATACGGGATCTATTGAGTCCTTGACATCGTGGTTCATCCGATGAGATCATCATGGAACATGTGGGAGCCAACATGGGTATCCAGATCCCGCTGTTGGTTATTGACCGGAGAACGTCTCGGTTATGTCTGCATGGTTCCCGAACCCGTAGGGTCTACACACTTAAGGTTCGATGACGCTAGGGTTATAAAGGAAGTTTGTATGTGATTACCAAATGTTATTCGGAGTCCCGGATGAGATCCCGGATGTCACGAGGAGTTCCGTAATGGTCCGGAGGTAAAGATTTATATATGGAAAGTTGTTGTTCGGGTTCCGGGAAAAGTTTGGGTTTTTTCGGTATTGTACCGGGAAGCTTCCAGAAGGTTCCGGAGGATACCGGAGGGGTCTGGAGGTCCGGAAATTGTTCCACCACGTCCAATACAGCAGCATGGGCTGTAGGGGGGGCGCCCTAGCCTTAATGGGCCAGGGGCACCAGCCCCCCGAAGGCCCATGCGCATGGGAGGGGGAAAACCCTAAGGGGGAGGGCCTCCACTTGACTTGGGAGGCACTCCTCCCCCCCTTGGCCACCGCCCCCTCCTCAGATTGGATCTGAGGGGGCCGGCCCCCCTCTCCCTTCCCCCTATATATATGTGGGGGGTGGGAGGGCAGCCGCACCACAAGTTCTGGCGCAGCCCTTCCCCTCTCCCAAGTACTCCTCCTCTCTCGCGGTGCTTGGCGAAGCCCTGCAGGATTGCCACGCTCCTCCACCACCACCACGCCGTTGTGCTGCTACTGGATGGAGTCTTCCTCAACCTCTCCCTCTCTCCTTGCTGGATCAAGGCATGGGAGACGTCACCGGGCTATACGTGTGTTGAACACGGAGGTGCCGTCCATTCGGCACTAGGATCTCCGGTGATTTGGATCACGACGAGTACGACTCCTTCAACCCCGTTCTCTTGAACGCTTCCGCTTAGCGATCTACAAGGGCATGTAGATGCACTCTCCTTCCCCTCGTTGCTGGTTTCTCCATAGATAGATCTTGGTGACACGTAGGAAAATTTTGAATTTCTGCTACGTTCCCCAACAGTGGCATCATGAGCTAGGTCTATTGCGTAGATTCTTTGCATGAGTAGAACACAAAGTAGTTGTGGGCGTTGATTTTGTTCAATATGCTTACCATTACTAGTCCAATCTTGTTTCGACGGTATTGTGGGATGAAGCGGCCCGGACCGACCTTACACGTACTCTTACGTGAGACAGGTTCCACCGACTGACATGCACTTGGTGCATAAGGTGGCTAGCGGGTGACAGTCTCCCCCACTTTAGTCGGATCGGACTCGATGAAAAGGGTCCTTATGAAGGGTAAATAGCAATTGACATATCACGTTGTGGTTTTTGCGTAGGTAAGAAACGTTCTTGCTAGAAACCCATAGCAGCCACGTAAAACATGCAAACAACAATTAGAGGACGTCTAACTTGTTTTTGCAGGGTATGCTATGTGATGTGATATGGCCAAGAAGAATGTGATGAATGATATGTGATGTATGAGATTGATCATGTTCTTGTAATAGGAATCACGACTTGCATGTCGATGAGTATGACAACCGGCAGGAGCCATAGGAGTTGTCTTTATTTATTGTATGACCTGCGTGTCATTGAACAACGCCATGTAATTACTTTACTTTATTGCTAACCGGTAGCCATAGTAGTAGAAGTAATAAGTTGGCGAGACAACTTCATGGAGACACGATGATGGAGATCATGATGATGGAGATCATGGTGTCATGCCGGTGACGATGATGATCATGGAGCCCCGAAGATGGAGATCAAAAGGAGCAATATGATATTGGCCATATCATGTCACTATTTGATTGCATGTGATGTTTATCATGTTTATACATCTTATTTGCTTAGAACGATGGTAGTAAATAAGATGATCCCTCATTAAAATTTCAAGAAAGTGTTCCTCCTAACTGTGCACCGTTGCGAAAGTTCGTCGTTTTGAAGCACCACGTGATGATCGGGTGTGATAGATTCTTACGTTCACATACAACGGGTGTAAGCCAGATTTACACACGCGAAACACTTAGGTTGACTTGACAAGCCTAGCATGTACAGACATGGCCTCGGAACACAAGAGACCGAAAGGTCGAGCATGAGTCGTATAGTAGATACGATCAACATGAAGATGTTCACCGATGATGACTAGTCCGTCTCACGTGATGATCGGACACGGCCTAGTTGACTCGGATCATGTAATCACTTAGATGACTAGAGGGATGTCTATCTGAGTGGGAGTTCATGAGATGAACTTAATTATCCTAAACATAGTCAAAAGACTTTTGCAAATTATGTCGTAAGCTCGCGCTTTAGTTCCACTGTTTAAATATGTTCCTAGAGAAAATATAGTTGAAAGTTGACAATGGCGATTGTGCGGACAGTAGAAAGCTTATGTCCTTAATGCACCGCTCAGGGTGCTGAACCCCAAACGTCGTTTGTGGATGTTGCGAACATCGGACATACACGTTTTGATAACTACGTGATAGTTCAGTTAAACGGTTTAGAGTTGAGGCACCAAAGACGTTTTTCGAAACGTCGCGGAATATATGAGATGTTTCGAGGGCTGAAATTGGGATTTCAGGCTCGTGCCCACATCAAGAGGTATGAGACCTCCGACGATTTTCTTAGCCTGCAAACTAAGGGAGAAAAGCTCAATCGTTGAGCTTGTGCTCAGATTGTCTGAGTACAACAATCACTTGAATCGAGTGGGAGTTGATCTTCCAGATGAGATAGTGATGTTTCTCCAAATTCATTGCCACCAAGCTGCTAGAGCTTCATGATGAACTATAACATATCAGGGATAGATATGATGATCCTTGAGATATTCGCGATGTTTGACACCGCGAAAGTAGAAATCAAGAAGGAGCATCAATTGTTGATGGTTGGTGAAACCACTAGTTTCAAGAAGGGCAAGGGCAAGAAGGGATACTTCATGAAACGGCAAATCAGCTGCTGCTCTAGTGAAGAAACCCAAGGTTGAACCTAAACCCGAGACTAAGTGCTTCTTTGATAAGGGGAACAGTCACTAGAGCGGAATTACCCTAGATACTTGGTAGATGATAAGGCTGGCAAGGTCGATAGAAGTATATTGGATATACATTATATTAATGTGTATTTTACTAGTACTCCTAGTAGCACCAGGGTATTAAGATACCGGTTCGGTTGCTAAGTGTTAGTAACTCGAAATAAAAGGCTACGGAATAAACGGAGACTAGCTAAAGGTGAGCTGACGATATGTGTTGGAAGTGTTTCCAAGTTTGATGTGATCAAACATCGCATGCTCCCTCTACCATCAAGATTAGTATTAAACCTGAACAATTGTCATTTGGTGTTTGCGTTGAGCATAGACATGATTGGATTATGTCTATCGCAATACGGTTATTCATTTAAGGAGAATAATGGTTACTCTATTTATTTGAATAATACCTTTAATGGTCTTGCACCTAAAGGAATGGTTTATTGAATCTCGAATCGTAGTGATACACATTTTCATGCCAAAAGATATAAGATAGTAATGATAGTACCACTTACTTGTGGCACTGCCATGTAAGTCATATTGGTATAAAACGCATGAAGAAGCTCCATGTTGATGGATCTTTGGACTCACTCGTTTTTGAAAAGTTTGAGACATGCGAACCATGTCTATTGGTGTATACGCATGAAGAAACTCCATGCAGATGGATCGTTTGGACTCACTTGATTTTGAATCACTTGAGATATGCAAATCTTACCACATGGGCAAGATGACTGAAAAGCCTCGTTTTCAGTAAAATGGAACAAGATAGCAACTTGTTGGAAGTAACACATTTTGATGTGTGCAGTCCAATGAGTGTTGAGGCATGCAGTGAATATCGTTATGTTCTTACTTCACAGATGATTCGAGTAGATGTTGAGTATATTTACTTGATGAAACACAAGTCTGAATTATTGAATGGTTCAAGTAATTTCAGAGTGAAGTTGAAGATCATTGTGACAAGAGGATAAAATGTCTATGATATGATCATAGAGATGAGCATCTGAGTTATGAGCTTTGGCACGCAATTAAGACATTGTGGAAATTGTTTCACAATTAATACCGCCTGGAACACCATAGTGTGATGGTGTGTCCGAACATCATAGTTGCACCCTATTGGATATGGTGCATACCATGATGTCTCTTATCAAATTACCACTATCGTTCATGGGTTAGGCATTAGAGACAACAACATTCACTTTAAATAGGGAACCACGTAATTCCGTTGAGATGACACCGTATGAACTATGGTTTAGAGAAACCTAAGCTGTCATTTCTTAAAGGTTTGGGGCTGCGACGCTTATGTGGAAAAGCTTCAAGTTGATGAGCTCGAACCCAAAGCGGATAAAATGCATCTTCATAGGAAACCCAAAATAGTTGGGTATACCTCTTAATTCAGATCCGAAAGCAATAGGGATTGTTTCTTGAATCGGGTCCTTTCTCGAGGAAAGGTTTGTCTTGAGAATTGAGTGGGAGAATGGTGGAGACTTGATGAGGTTATTGAACCGTCACTTCAACTAGTATGTAGCAGGGCACAGGAAGTTGTTCCTATGGCACCTACACCAATTGAAGTAGAAGCTTATGATAGTGATCATGAAACTTTGGATCAAGTCACTACCGTACCTCGTAGGGAGACAAGGATGCGTACTACTTCAGAGTGGTACAGTAATCCTGTCTTGAAGGTCATGTTGCTAGACAACAATGAACCTACGAGCTATGGAGAAGCAATGGTGGGCCCATATTCCAACAAATTGTTAGAAGCCATGAAATCTGAGATAGGATCCATGTATCAGAACAAAGCATGGACTTTGGTGGACTTGCCCAATGATCGGCAAGCCATTGAGATAAATGGATCTTTAAGAAGAAGACGGACGTGGACGGTAATGTCACCGTCTATGAAGCTCGAGTTGTGGAGAAGAGTTTTTCACAAGTTCAAGGAGTTGACTACGATGAGATTTTCTCATCCGTAGCGATGCTTAAGTCCGTCGGAATCATGTTAGCATTAGCTGCATTTATGAAATCTGGCAGATGGATGTCAAAATGAGTTTCCTTACCAGTTTTCGTAAGGAAAGGTTGTATGTGATACAATCAGAAAGGTTTTGTCGATCCTAAGGATGCTAAAAGGTATGCTAGATCCAGCGATCCTTCCATGGACTGGAGTAAGCATCTCGGAGTTGGAATATGCACTTTGATAAGATGATCAAAGATTTTGGGTTTATACAAAGTTTATGAGAAACTTGTATTTCCAAAGAAGTGAGTGGGAGCACTATAGAATTTCTGATGAGTATATGTTGTGGACATATTGTTGATCAGAAATGATGTAGAATATTTGGAAAGCATATAGGGTTATTTGAAAAGTGTTTTTCAAGTGAAAACCTAGGTTAAGCTACTTGAACATTGAGCATCAAGATCTATGAGGATAGATCAAAAATGCTTAATGATACTTTCAAATGAGCATATACCTTGACATGATCTTGAAGGTGTTCAAGATGGATCAGTCAAAGAAGGAGTTCTTGCCTGAGATGTAAGGTATGAAGTTAAAACTTAAAGCTCGACCATGGAAGAAAAGAGAGAAAGGACGAAGGTCGTCCCCTATGCTTTAGACGTAGGCTCTACAGTATGGTATGCTAAGTACCGCACCTGATGTGTGCCTTGCCACATGTCTGGCAAGAGGGTACAAAGGTGATCAAGGAGTGGATCACCAGATAGCGGTCAAAATTATCCTTAGAGGAATAAGGATATGTTTCTCGATTATGGAGGTGATAATGAGTTCGGCGTAAAGGGTTACGACGATGCAAGCTTTAACACCTGTCTGAATGACTCTGAGCAGCAAAACAGATACGTACAGTGGAGCGACCATTTGGAATAGCTCCAAGTGGAGCGTGGAAGCAGCATTTACAATATGACCTAGAGATTTGCGAACACATACGGATCTGAATGTTGCAGACCCGTTGACTAAAACTTCTCTCACAAGCAAAACATGATCAAACTCCAGAACTCATTGAGTCTTAATCACATGATGATGTGAACTAGTTTAATGACACTAGTAAACTCTTTGGATGTTGGTCACATGGCGATGTGACATGTGAGTGTTAATCACATGGCGATGTGAACTAGATTATTGACTCTAGTGCAAGTGGGAGACTGTTGGAAATATGCCCTAGAGGCAATAATAAATTGGTTGTTATTATATTTCCTTGTTCATGATAATCGTTTATTATCCATGCTATAATTGTATTGATAGGAAACTCAGATACATGTGTGGATACATAACAACACCATGTCCCTAGTAAGCCTCTAGTTGACTAGCTCGTTGATCAATAGATGGTTATGGTTTCCTGACCATGGACATTGGATGTCGTTGATAACGGGATCACATCATTACGAGAATGATGTGATGGACAAGGCCCAATCCTAAGCCTAGCACAAAGATCGTAGTTCGTATGCTAAAGCTTTTCTAATGTCAAGTATCATTTCCTTAGACCATGAGATTGTGCAACTCCCGGATACCGTAGGAATGCTTTGGGTGTACCAAACGTCAGAACGTAACTTGGTGACTATAAAGGTGCACTACAGGTATCTCCGAAAGTGTCTGTTGGGTTGGCACGAATCGAGACTGGGATTTGTCACTCCGTGTGACGGAGAGGTATCTCTGGGCCCACTCGGTAGGACATCATCATAATGTGCACAATGTTATCAAAGAGTTGATCACGGGATGATGTGTTACGGAACGAGTAAAGAGACTTGCCGGTAACGAGATTGAACAAGGTATCGACGTACCGACGATCGAATCTCGGGCAAGTACAATACCGCTAGACAAAGGGAATTGTATACGTGATCTATTGAGTCCTTGACATCGTGGTTCATCCGATGAGATCATCGTGGAACATGTGGGAGCCAACATGGGTATCCAGATCCCGCTGTTGGTTATTGACCGGAGAACATCTCGGTTATGTCTGCATGGTTCCCGAGCCCGTAGGGTCTACACACTTAAGGTTCGATGACGCTAGGGTTATAAAGGAAGTTTGTATGTGGTTACCGAATGTTATTTGGAGTCCTGGATGAGATCCCGGACGTCACGAGGAGTTCCGGAATGGTCCGGAGGTAAAGATTTATATATGGAAAGTTGTTGTTCGGGTTCCGGGAAAAGTTCGGGTTTTTTCGGTATTGTACCGGGAAGCTTCCAGAAGGTTCCGGAGGATACCGGAGGGGTCCGTAGGTCTGGAAATTGTTCCGCCACGTCCAATACAGCAGCATGGGCTGTAGGGGGGCTCCCTAGCCTTAATGGGCCAGGGGCACTAGCCCCCCCAAGGCCCATGCGCATGGGAGGGGGAAACCCTAAGGGGGAGGGCCTCCACTTGACTTGGGAGGCACTCCTCCCCCCCTTGGCCGCTGCCCCCTCCTCAGATTGGATCTGAGGGGGCCGGCCCCCCTCTCCCTTGCCCCTATATATATGTGGGGGGGTGGGAGGGCAGCCGCACCACAAGTTCTGGCGCAACCCTTCCCCTCTCCCAAGCACTCCTCCTCTCTCACGGTGCTTGGCGAAGCCTTGCAGGATTGCCACGCTCCTCCACCACCACGCTGTTGTGCTGCTGCTGGATGGAGTCTTCCTCAACCTCTCCCTCTCTCCTTGCTGGATCAAGGCATGGGAGACGTCACCGGGCTGTACGTGTGTTGAACGCGGAGGTGTCGTCCGTTCGGCACTAGGATCTCCGGTGATTTGGATCACGACGAGTACGACTCCTTCAACCCCGTTCTCTTGAATGCTTCCGCTTAGCGATCTACAAGGGTATGTAGATGCACTCTCCTTCCCCTCGTTGCTGGTTTCTCCATAGATAGATCTTGGTGACATGTAGGAAAATTTTGAATTTCTGCTACGTTCCCCAACATGGAGAGGCCTCCATTTCACACACATTGCATGCATAATTTTGTTTGAGATGTCATCGACACATATTCCCAAAAATACATTCACGAAATCAACCCCCCCCCCCCCAAAAAAAACAAAAAACACTCACCAACGCGGTTTGTATCTCTCACACACACCCACGTAGGTGGGGGACGTGCACGAAGAGAAGAGGTGCATGCACGACGCATGTACTCCCGTCTCTTTCCCAACCACACCCGCGTGGGTACACGGTGGAGCTCATTTCTGTACGAAAAGGTAGCCCATGTGGTAATTTGGCACGTGTACCGAGGATCGTCTACCACGGGTGAACAAACAAATTGCGAGTTGATGTGTTATGTCAAAAAAGAGGCAAACCATGTGGGGCCTACCTTAGAGGCAAGGCTCTATACACCGGAGTACTTTTGATGTGTCCCGTTAACTTGCAGAATGAGGAGAAGCTTGCTTAGTACGCCGTCTCCCCCGCCCACGGGTGCGGTGGCTCACAGGATGATGTGAAGCTTGCTTACTAGTAGTAGTACTACTGTACACCTTACGCCCGCTCCCTCGCACACGCGTGCGGTGGCTCGCATGACAAGGAGAAAATTTTACTACTCCCTCCGTTTACTCCTCGTCCCTACTACCTTGGTTAGAGAGATTATCATATTGTTTGGAATATATATGTCCTTTTGTAGATTTCAATATTGTCAGGACCCCGATCCTATGCCACACTGATCTAGCATGTAACACACCATATCACTTTGAGGCCTCACGCACGGTATTCCCATGGGTGTCGCCTTACCAGGCCCGGGACTATTTGCGCCTTTTGGCTCACGTATATGATAGTGTCGCTAGCATCCATATGACAAAGAACCCGGGCTGACATGGCTAGTCGTGAACCCAAGGTGGCACTAACTTACAAGGCATACATGACCCAGCAACGAACGTGTCGGTCATCAGCGAGTGAATCTGGGCTGTAGCAGCTGGGCTAGCAGGACTTCGGAGAATCCGGGCTGTAGCAGGCTAACAGGACTCCGGTAGACGCCGCGTGACATTTCCCCATGCCGGCCAACATAAGTGTTCTGGAGCAGTAGCAAGCTACCATGGCTTAGTGGAAGCACTAGGAGACATTTCCCGGTAAGAGAGGCTACCAAGGATAAACAACTAGATAGTCAGATCCCACACATACCAAGCATTTCAATAACATACACACAATATGCTCGATATGTGCAAATACAACATGGCATCACAACACGACTCTACAACTCAAGTATTTTATTCAATAGGCTCCGAGGAGCGAGATATTACAAACATGGGTCTCATGACCCAGCATTCAGAGCACACAAGTCAAGCGCAAGCGGAAGCTTAACATGTCTGAGTACAGACATCTACAAATGAAAAGGGGGCTGAGAAGCCTGACTATCTACCAGATCCTGCCAAGGGCACAAGATCGTAGCTGAGGTAGCAAGCTAAACGTCAAAGTCCAAGTGGAACTACTAGCGAGACTGAGATCTCTCTGCAAAACATAAATTAAGCAAACGTGAGTACAAATGTACCCAGCAAGACTTACATCAGAACTAACTACATATGCATCATTATCAACAAAGGGATGGTGGGGTTTAACTGCAGCAAGCCAGCTTTGACTCGATGGCTATTCCAGACTACGACTACAAGTAACTCTTTTGAGGTGGCGCACACGAGTCCACATATTCACCATATCAATACACCACTATGGATCCGCTCACGTCTCCCAACGAGAACGCCATCCATAGCACTCACGTTTATCTTGCGTATTTTAGAGTATCCACTTTCACTTGTCTATGAACTGTATAGGCAACCCAGAGGTCCTTTATCGTGGATGCGGCTATTCGAATAGATGATGTTAACCCTGTAGGGGTGTACTTCTTCACACACGCTCCCACCACTTACCGTCGTTTACATGGCATGTACTCGACAACCTTCAAGCGGAAGCCCAACAAGGGTGTCGGCCACGGCCTACCTAAACACTTAAGTCGCTAGTCCAGGTTTATCGCCTATTCAGGTTCCATTCGTAGGGAATCCGGCCGAGGTTTCCACATACGGCCCCGAACGATGTGTACAGGGTTCCGCGACACCAAACGGGCGCCCAACATACCCGGCCACGTGTCTACTGTATCACGGCCCACCCCTCGGGTCAGCGGTGCGCATGGCCTCCAGCATACTACAAACACCAGAAACTACTTGCAACTCCTAGACAGAGGACAAGGGTGGTTAAGAAGCCGAGAGGGTCAATTAAGGAACCCAATGAGTGGTAGTAGCTGTTCATGGATCACAAACACAGAATTCAGTTCCTGAGGACGGCTTCAATGAGACAACCCACCATGTACTCCTACATGGCCTCTCACCGCTACCTTTACCAAATCGTGTTCACACACTTAGCTCACACATGGTAGGACATGCTCACAACATCCCAATTCATCCCCATTGAATCGGACCTGACACAACTCTAAGCAGTAGCAGGCATGACAAACATGCATGATTGAGTAGGCACATTGATACGTCTCCAACGTATCTATAAATTTTGATTGTTCCATGCTGTTATATTACCCCTTTTGGATGTTTATGGGCTTTATTTTACACATTTATATCATTTTTGGGACTAACCTACTAACCGGAGGCCCAGCCCATATTGCTGTTTTTTTGCCTATTTCAGTATTTTGAAGAAAAGGAATATCAACGGAGTCCAAACGGAATGAAACCTTCGGGAGCGTGATTTTTGGAACGAACGTGATCCAGAGGACTTGGAGTGCAAGTCAAGAAGCAGCCGAGGCTCCCACGAGATAGGAGGGCGCCCCCCCTATAGGGCGCGCCCCCTGTCTCGTGGGCCCCTCGGGCGGCCACCGACGTGCTTCTTCCTCCTATATATACCTACATACCCCGAAAACATCCAAGAGGCGGACGAAACACAATTTCCACCACCATAACCTTCTGTATCCACGAGATCCAATCTTGAAGCCTTCGCCGGCACTCTTTCGGAGGGGGAATCGATCACGGAGGGCTTCTACATCAACATCCTTGCCCCTCCGATGAGTTGTGAGTAGTTTACCATAGACCTACGGGTCCATAGTTATTAGCTAGATGGCTTCTTCTCTCTTTTTTGATCTCAATACAATGTTCTCCCCCTATCTCGTGGAGATCTATTCGATGTAAACTCTTTTTGCGACGTGTTTGTCGAGATCCGATGAATTGTGGGTTTATGATCAAGTTTATCTATGAATAATATTTGAATCTTCTTTGAATTCTTTTATGTATGATTGAGTTATCTTTGCAAGTCTCTTCGAATTATCAGTTTGGTTTGGCCTACTAGATTGATCTTTCTTGCCATGGGAGAAGTGTTTAGCTTTGGGTTCAATCTTGCGGTGTCCTTACCCAGTGACAGAAAGGGTTGCAAGGCACGTATTGTATTGTTGCAATCGAGGATAACAAGATGGGGTTTATATCATATTGCTTGAGTTTATCCCTCTACATCATGTCATCTTGCTTAATGCGTTACTCTGTTCTTATGAACTTAATACTCTAGATGCAGGCAGGAGTCGATCGATGTGTGGAGTAATAGTAGTAGATGCAGGCAGGAGTCGGTCTACTTGTTATGGACGTGATGCCTATATACATGATCATGCCTAGATAATCTCATAATTATTCGCTTTTCTATCAATTGCTTGGCAGTAATTTGTTCACCCACCGTAATACTTATGCTATCTTCAGAGAAGCCACTAGTGAAACCTATGGCCCCCGGGTCTATCTCTTATCATATTTGCTTCCAATCTACTTTTATTTGCATCTTTACTTTTTGCATCTATATTATAAAATACCAAAAACATATTTACCTTTTCTTACTATCTTTATTAGATCTCACTTTTGCAAGTGGCCAGTGAAGGGATTGACAACCCCTTTATCACGTTGGTTGCGAGTTCTCAGTTTGTTTGTGTAGGTGCGTGGGACTTTTGAGGAGCCTCCTACTGGATTGATACCTTGGTTCTCAAAAACTGAGGGAAATACTTATGCTACTATTGCTGCATCACCCTCTCCTCTTCGAGGAAAACCAACGCAAGCTCAAGACGTAGCAAGAAGGATTTTTGGCGCCGTTGCCGGGGAGGTCTTCGCTCAAGTCAAGACATACCAAGTACCCATCACAAACCCATCTCCCTCGTATTTACATTATTTGCAATTTGCCTCTCATTTTCCTCTCCCCCACTTCACCCTTGCCATTTTATTCGCCCTCTCTTTCCCAATCTCCTCCTCTCTTTTTCGCTTGCCTTTTTCTGTTTGCTTGTGTGTTGGATTACTTGTTGCCATGGCGCAAGATAATACCAAATTGTGTGGTTTCTCGAATACCAATAATAATGATTTCCTTAGTACTCTGATTTCTCCTCTTAATGATGTTGAGTCTTGTGAAATCAATGCTGCTTTGCTGAATCTTGTTATGAAGGATCAATTAGCCGGCCTTCCTAGTGAAGATGCCGCTTCTCATCTAAACAACTTTGTTGATTTGTTTGATATGCAAAAGAATAAAGATACAGATAACAATATTGTCAAATTGAAGTTATTTCCGTTTTCACTTAGAGATCGTGCTAAAGTTTGGTTTTCGTCTTTGCCTAAAAATAGTATTGATTCTTGGAACAAGTGCAAAGATGCTTTTATCTCTTAAGTATTTTCGTCCCGCTAAGATCATCACTCTTAGGAACGTATTACGAATTTTAAACAACTTGATCATGAGCATGTTGCCAAATCTTGGGAAAGAATGAAATTGGTGCTTCGCAATTGCCCTACTCATGGTTTGAATTTATGGATGATCATACAAAAATTTTATGCCGGTTTGAACTTTGCTTCTAGAAATCTCTTAGATTCGGCCGCGAGAGGCACATTTATGGAAATAACGTTGGGAGATGCTACAAAACTTCTTGATAATATTATGGCTAATTATTATCAATGGCACACCGAAAGATCTTCTAGTAAAAAAGTGCATGCTATAGAAGAAATCAATGTTTTGAGTGGAAAGATGGATGAACTTATGAAATTGTTTGCTACTAAAAAGACTCCTTCATCCCAATGATATGCCTTTGTCTTCCTTGATTGAGAATAATAATGAATCTATGGATGTGAATTTTGTTGGTAGGAATAGTTTTGGAAACAATGCTTATAGAGGAAACTTTAATGCTAGACCGTTCCCTAGTAATTACTCTAATAATTATGGAAATTCCTACAATAATTCTTATGGTAATTTCAATAAGATGCCCTCTGATTTTGAGAATAGTGTGAAAGATTTTATGATTTCTCAAAAGAATTTTAATGCTTTGCTTGAATAAAAATTGCTCAAAGTTGACGATTTGGCTAGGAACATTGATAGACTTTCGCTTGATGTTGATTCTCTTAAACTTAGATCTTCTCCTCCTAAGCATGATATCAATGAGTCTCTCAAAGTAATGATAATTTCCATTGATGAGTGTAAGGAAAGAACCACTAGATTGTGTGCTAAAAAAGATAGCTTTATAAAAGCGTGTTCTTCTAGTTTCCATGAAAATAATGATGAGGATCTTAAAGTTATTGATGCGTCTCCTATTAGATCTATATTTTGCAATATGAATTTTGATGATTATGGGCCTAATGATGAATCAACTTTGCCTAGAAGGCGTCCCAAGAATTCAGAGTCTTTAGATTTTGATGCTAAATTTGTAAAAGTGAGATTGGAGAAGTCACACCTTTAAATAGCATTGAACCCACTATCTTGGATTTCAAGGAATTTGATTATGATAATTGTTATTTAAAAGGTTGTATTTCCTTGTTGCAATCCGTTATTAATTCTCCTCATGCTTGTAGTCAAAACAAAGCTTTTACCAAACACATTGTTGATGCCATGATGCAATCTTATGATGAAAAACTTAATTTGGAAGTTTCTATACCTAGAAAACTTAATGATGAGAGGGAACCTACTATAAAGATTAGAATTAAAGATCATGAGTGTTTTTCTTTGTGTGATTTGGGTGCTAGTGTTTCCACGATTCCGAAAACTTTATGTGATATTCTAGGCTTCCATGATCTTGATGATTGCTCGTTAAATTTGCACCCTGCAGATTACTCCATTAAAAAGACAATGGTAAGGATCAATGATGTTCTTATTGTTGCAAATATAAATTTGGTGCCCATGGATTTTATCGTTCTTGATATAGATTGCAATCTTTCTTGCCCTATTATTCTTGGTAGACCTTTCCTTAGAACGATTAGCGCGATTATTGATATGAAGGAAGGGAATATTAGATTCCAATTTCCATTAAAGAAAGGCATGGAGAACTTTCCATGAAAGAAAGTCAAATTACCTTATGAATCTATCATGCGGGCTACTTATGAATTTAGTGCCAAAGATGGCACTCATTAGATCTATCTTCGCTTTTATGCCTAGCTAGGGGCGTTAAACGATAGCGCTAGTTGGGAGGCAACCCAATTTTCTTTGTGTTTTTTGTTTTTGTTCCTGCTTAGTAATAAATTTTGCATATACCTTTTGTTTAGATGTGTTTTTATCTTTTAATTAGTGTTTGTGCCAAGTAGAACCTATAGGATAAACTATGATGATAGTTGATTTGATTCTGCTGAAAAACAGAAACTTTGCGCTCACAAGAAAAAAATCAATAAATCACAGAAACGTGCTTTTGCATTGATTCTTTTTGCTGATGATCAATAAACAAATTTTCCAGTACTTCCTATTTCGGTAGGATTTTTAGAGTTCCAGAAGTTTGCGTTAGTTACAGATTGCTACAGACTGTTCTGTTTTTGACAGATTCTGTTTTTCGTGTGTTGTTTGCTTATTTTGATGCATCTATGGCTAGTAAAATAGTTTATAAACCATAGAGAAGTTGGAATACAGTAGGTTTAACACCAAAATAAATAAAGAATGAGTTCATTACAGTACCTTATGTGGTGGTTTTCTTTTCTTTCACTAACGGAGCTTATAAGATTTCCTGTTAGGTTTTGCGTTGTGAAGTTTTCAAGTTTTGGGTAAAGCTTTTATGGACTATGGAATAAAGGGTGGCAAGAGCCTAAGCTTGGGGATGCCCAAGGCACCCCAAGATATTCAAGGATAGCCAAAAGCCTAAGCTTGGGGATGCCCCGAGAAGGCATCCCCTCTTCCGTCTTCGTTCATTGGTAACTTTACTTGGAGCTATATTTTTATTCGCCACATGATATGTGTTTTGCTTGGAGCGTCGTGTATTATATTAGTCTTTGCTTTTTAGTTTACCACAATAATCCTTGCTGTACACACATTTTTTGAGAAGCCTATTTGATTAGAATTTGCTAGAATACTCTATGTGCTTCACTTATATCTTTTGAGCTTGATAGTTTTTTCTCTAGTGCTTCACTTATATCTTTTAGAGCACTGTGGTGTCTTAATTTTGAAGAAATTGCTAGTCTCTCATGCTTCACTTATATTATTTTGAGAGTCTTTTAGAACAGCATGGTATTTGCTATGGTTACAAATTTGGTCCTAGAATGATGAGCATCCAAGTTGGGTATAATAAAAACTATCATAGAAAGTGAATTGGATGCTATGATCAATTTGATGCTTGATAATTATTTTGAGATATGGAGGTAGTGATATTAGAGTCATGCTAGTTGAGGTGATTATGAAAAATACATGTGTTAAAGGTTGTGATTCCCGTAGCATGCACGTATGGTGAACCACTTTGTGATGAAGTTGGAGCACAATTTTATTTATTGAGTGTCTTCCTTATGAGTGGCGGTCGGGGACGAGCGATGGTCTTTTCCTACCAATATATCCCCCTAGGAGCATGCGCGTAGTGCTTTGGTTTTTGGTGACTTCTAAATTTTTGCAACAAGTATATGAGTTCTTTTGACTAATGTTGAGTCCATGGATTATACACACCCTTTCACCATTCCACTATTGCTAGCCTCTCTTGTGCCGCGCAACTTTCGCCGGTGCCATACACCCACCATATACCTTCCTAAAAACAGCCACCATACCTACCTATTATGGCATTTCCATAGCCATTCCGAGATATATTGCCATGCAACCTTCCATCGTTTCGTTCATATGATACACATTACTTTTGTCATATTGCTCTTTGCATGATCATGTAGTTGACATTGTATTTGTGGCAAGGCCACCTTCATAATTTTCATATATGTCGCTCTTGATTCATTGCATATCTCGGTACACCGCTCGAGGCATTCATATAGAGTCATACCTTGTTCTAGCTTTGAGTTGTAATTCTTGAGTTGTAAATCCATAAAAGTGTGATGATTTTCATTATTAGAGCATTGTCCTAGTGAGGAAAGGATGATGAAGACTATGATTCCCCCACAAGTCGGGATGAGACTTCGGACTTTACAAAAAGAAGAAAAAAGAGAAAAAAAAGGAGAAAGGCCAAAAAGAAAGAAAAAAAAGAAGGCCAAAGAAAAAAAGAGAAAAAAAGAAAAGAAAAGAAAAGAAATAAAATGAGAGAAAAAGAGAGAAGGGACAATGCTACTATCTCCTTTTTCCACACTTGTGCTTCAAAGTAGCACCATGATGTTCATGATAGAGAGTCTCGTATGTTGTCACTTTCATATACTAGTGGGAATTTTTCATTATAGAACTTGGCTTGTATATTCCAATGATGGGCTTCCTCAAAATGCCCTAGGTCTTCGTGAGCAAGCGAGTTGGATGCACACCCACTTAGTTTCTTTTATAGCTCTAGTGCATCCGTTGCATGGCAATCCCTACTCACTCACATTGATATCTATTAATGGGAATCTCCATAGCCTGTTGATACGCCTAGTTGATGTGAGACTATCTTCTCCTTTTTTTGTTTTATCCACAACCACCATTCTATTCCACATATAGTGCTATGTCCATGGCTCATGCTCATGTATTGCGTGAAAGTTGAAAGAGTTTGAGATTATTAAAGTATGAAACAATTGCTTGGCTTGTCATCGGGGTTGTGCATCATTAAATACTTTGTGTGATGAAGATAGAGCAACAGCCAGACTATATGATTTTGTAGGGATAACTTTCTTTGGCCATGTTATTTTGAGAAGACATGATTACTTTGATTAGTATGCTTGAAATATCACTATTTTCATGTCAATATGAACTTTTATTTTGTATCATTTGGATCTGAACATTCATGCCACAACAAAGAAAATTACATTATAAATTATGCTAGGTAGCATTCCACATCAAAAATTTCTTTTTTATCATTTACCTACTCGAGGACGAGCAGGAATTAAGCTTGGGGATGCTTGATACGTCTCCAACGTATCTATAATTTTTTATTGTTCCATGCTATTATATTACCCCTTTTGGATGTTTATGGGCTTTATTTTACACATTTATATCATTTTTGGGACTAACCTACTAACCGGAGGCCCAACCCATATTGTTGTTTTTTTTGCCTATTTCAGTATTTCGAAGAAAAGGAATATCAAACAGAGTCCAAACGGAATGAAACCTTCGGGAGCGTGATTTTTGGAACGAACATGATCCAGAGGACTTGGAGTGCAAGTCAAGAAGCAGTCGAGGCTCCCACGAGATAGGAGGGCGCGCCCCCCCTATAGGGTGCGCCCCTGTCTCGTGGACCCCTCGGGCGGCCACCGACGTACTTCTTCCTTCTATATATACCTACGTACCCTGAAAACATCCAGGAGGCGGACGAAACACAATTTCCACCACCATAACCTTCTGTATCCATGAGATCCCATCTTGGAGCCTTCGCCGACACTCTGCCGGAGGGTGAATCGACCATGGAGGGCTTCTACATCAACATCCTTGCCCCTCCGATGAGTTGTGAGTAGTCTACCACAGACCTACGGGTCCATAGTTATTTGCTAGATGGCTTCTTCTCTCTTTTTGGATCTCAATACAATGTTCTCCCCCTCTCTTGTGGAGATCTATTCGATGTAAACTCTTTTTGCGGTGTGTTTGTCAAGATTCGATGAATTGTGGGTTTATGATCAAGTTTATCTATGAATAATATTTGAATCTTCTCTGAATTCTTTTATGTACGATTGAGTTATCTTTGCAAGTCTCTTCGAATTATCAGTTTGGTTTGGCCTACTAGATTGATCTTTCTTGCCATGGGAGAAGTGTTTAGCTTTGGGTTCAATCTTGCGGTGTCCTTACCCAGTGACAGAAAGGGTTGCAAGGCACGTATTGTATTGTTGCCATCGAGGATAACAAGATGGGGTTTATATCATATTGCTTGAGTTTATCCCTCTACATCATGTCATCTTGCTTAATGCGTTACTCTGTTCTTATGAACTTAATAGTCTAGATGCAGGCAGGAGTCGGTCGATTTGTGGAGTAATAGTAGTAGATGCAGGCAGGAGTTGGTCTACTTGTTATGGACGTGATGCCTATATACATGATCATGCCTAGATAATCTCATAATTATTTGCTTTTCTATCAATTTCTCGACAGTAATTTGTTCACCCACCGTAATACTTATGCTATCTTGAGAGAAGCCACTAGTGAAACCTATGCCCCTCGGGTCTATCTCTTATCATATTTGCTTCCAATCTACTTTTATTTGCATCTTTACTTTTTGCATCTATATTATAAAATACCAAAAATATATTTACCTTATCTTACTATCTTTATTAGATCTCACTTTTGGAAGTGGACGTGAAGGGATTGACAACCCCTTTATCACGTTGGTTGCGAGTTCTCAGATTGTTTGTGTAGGTGCGTGGGACTTTTGAGGAGCCTCCTACTTTCTTGATACCTTTGTTCTCAAAAACCGAGGGAAATACTTACGCTACTATTGATGCATCACCCTCTCCTCTTCGAGGAAAACCAACACAAGCTCAAGACGTAGCCCACATCAGGGCTCAAACAACTCCTACTCATGCTAGTGGGTTTCATCTATTTACTGTGGCAATGATAGGCCATGCAGAGGAAAAGGGGTTCAACTACCGCGACATGTAACAAATGAATCTTTGTTGTCCTAATCCAGTAAAAGAGAGCAGAAGCGGGAGAGTGGGATTGTATCAGAATGAACAAGGGGTTTTTTCTTGCCTGGCACTTCTGAAGATAGTATAGTTCTTCATCGATGTCATCGATCACATCATCGGAACGTCGTCTACTGAGAGGGAACAAGTACCGGCAGCAGAGAGGGAACACAATCAATGCAATGCGACAATATGATGCATGAATGTGACATGGCAATATGCTGTGATTTGAGCTAAGGCAACTAGAACCAGAGGGGTTTGAGTTATTTTGAACCAAAGGTTCAAATTCAAATTCAAACTCTAAGTTTATAAAGTGCATTAACATGTTTTGATCTAAACAGCAAGAATAAGTTGCTTTATCATGCATGAAACCAGTACATATGGATAGATTGGATTTTTCTAATCATTTTTCATATATAAATTATTTAATTTGGAGTTACGGTTGAATTTCTATGAATTTTTGAAGTTTTAACTATTTTCTGGGATTTTCTGAATTATTCTTAATCCAGAAAATGATTTACTGCGTCAGCCTGGTGTCAACATGATGTCAGCGGGTCAACGGTGATGACACGGTCATACCTGACCAGTGGGGCCCACTGGTCAGTGACACACTGGGCAAACTCGGTCAAATCCAGCGCTGACTGGGTTTGACCGGCAGTGGGGCCCGTTGTCAGTGGCAGTGAGGTGGCTAAGGGTGGGGGAGTTAGTCCTAATGACCGTGCCACGTCGGCTAACCTGCGATTAGCCGCCGACGCTAAGCAGGACGTGGCGGCGCTCCTCGTCTGGCCATCTCCGACGATGAGAGCTCGCGCTGCTGGGCTCTACAGATGCAGCGCGTCGAGGCGCATCTGGTGGTGGCCGTGGGCGGTGCCGGGGTGGACTACAATGGCGATGGCAAGGGCAACAACAGCGGCCGTAGCTCGGTTAAGCGCGGGCATGGTGCTGTAGCTCGTACACGAGTGAACGGAGGTGCTAGGCAGCACCTAAAGGGCAGTAGGAGCATGTCGGGGCTTTTACGCGAGGCGGAGGTGCTTGGGGGCACGGAGTTCGCCGGCCATGGAGGACGGCGGCTTTGGGTGCTCGCGGGGTAGCAGCTACGGGGCGCACGCGAAGGAACAGATGGAGGGGAGAGGATGACTGGCTGACAGGGAGTCGGCCGATGCAGACGAAGAGCTCGGGGGAGGCCTGACGGTGACGAATCCGTCGAAGAAGTCCAGCGAGCAGATGCGGTGGTGAAGAACTCAAAGATGACGGTGTGGTGATCCTCGGCTTGCGTGGCTTGGTGAGGAGGAAGAGGAAGTCACATCCGTTCTCCTGGAAGCGTCGGTGAGGCATGGGGGGCATGATGGCCGCGGTGGAGCTCGTCGGCGTTCTCGGGCGCTCGTGGGAGAGAGAGAGAGACAGAGAGGGAAATCGCCACGGGAGGGAGAAGGAGAGGGACAAGGGGTGCATGGCGGCTTTAGCGGGTCCAGGGCGACAGACAGAGAGGTAGGAGGTGGCAAGGCGCATGCGTGCGCGCCGCGGGCACACGCCCCCCTGCCCATTGGCTGGAGGTGGAAGACGACAGGAAGCCTCTGGTGGGCTGGGCCGGTTGGTGGGCGCCAGGTAAGGTCTGTTCCTTCCCTTTTCTATTTCTGTTTTTTGTTTTTATTTAATTATTTTCCATTGTTTTAAATCTAAGCAAAATTCAAAACTAGTGCCAAACTCCACTGAAATATTTATGTTGCCACAATGGACCCAGCCAAATGCACATAAATTATTTTAGGGTATTTTGAAATATTTCCACATATTATGAAGATAATTCCAAATGCAAATACAATAATGATTTAAATTCAGTGCCCAAAATATTCCACAAAAATGTTCACTATTTTTGGTTTGGACCCAAGGCCTTGTCAAAATTACCAAACATTGATGGAAGTATTTTGGGTTCATTAAATGCATTTTTTAAGCTGGACCTATTTGGATTTCAAAGTGCTAGGGTTTGATCACCCCCTTTTCAAAGTTTCATAAAATTTAGACATGATGCATGGAGGCTAAAGCAAAGATAGGCATGCCTGAACTGGGGCTGTGACAAATATGAACTACTAGTACATAGTCCAAACACTGATGTATATAGACGTATTTTAGAGTGTAGATTCACTCATTTTGCTCCGTATGTAGTCCATATTGAGGCCCTGTTTTGTTCATAAGTCGTAGGACTTTTTCTAGTCCCAACTAAAAAGTTCCTACTCCTTAAATAGTCCCTCCCTGTTTGTTTTGGGACTAAAAAGTCCCTAGTCCCTCCCTGGAGGTTATTGAATGACCATGTTACCCCTAGTATACAGAAAAATAACAACCAAACAACACCATGGGGCAGCGGGGCAATGGGTGCATGGAGGGGCATTGTTGGAAAAGTCCCAAAAAAGACTCTCCTTGAGAGTATTCTTCATTAAGTCCCAAAAAGCAAGTTTTAGTCCCTAGTAGTCCCTCCTTTTTGGTTAAAAAGTCTCTAAGAGGAACTTTTCTAGTCCCTACACTAAAAAGTCCCTAGAAACAAACACCCCCCGAAACTGAGGTAATAGTATGGACTCTCCCTCGCCGCTCAACCCTCGCCCATGTGGTGCACGTGCAGCAATCCATTCGGTCTCATATAGCCAGAACTGATATATACTGCAGTACCATTATTGCTCGACTTCCCGAAGAGGCGAAGAGCCAATCGCAAGGTTAATATTTTGGAGATACCAAGCGCAAGGTTATAGGAGAACGAGTAGTAGGTGCCGCGTCATTTACAAATAAAGTTTTTTTTCTTCAGTGGCACGTACGCAATATGATAGGTTCATATGGAGAGAAAAGGAGACCGCTCCACTATATACATAGTCAGGACGGGCCAGCCTACACGGTTGCTTGCTGGGGTTGCTCTGTTCACACTCTTTCACACAAAACGACTGTGGCCACATCTCTAACATCCTGGCGGATCACATCCGCCGGGGGAAGGGGTGGATGCTTAGTGTAGACACGGTCGCCGTCACCGATGGCAAAAACCCACTGTCGGCACGTCCTGATCAGGGGTCCCGGCCATTCTCTCTCACAAAGCCGGTGAGGTTGCCTTCATCCCTTGCTCACTGCCGCAACATGGGAAGTTGCCGCCTCCCGCCGCCCTCCTCAAGGTTGAGTTACGTCCCGACATCCCTCAGGTACAACTCCCTTTACATCTGGCTTGCACCACTGCTCTAGCTGCCCACATCACTCCATGTGGATATTTCTCTACTTCTTTGCCGCACACATACCTCTACTTGCTTCTACGTACTGTATTTGTGATGAGTTTATGTCTCATCAACTAGTCCCAGTAATCTTATTCTAATCACGCTTCTCCAATTTCTTTGCCACAGGGATGCTCATCTCGATTTTGGTGAAACTACACAAAATGATCCGATGGTCAAAAGGTTGCAAACTTCATTTTTAGGAAGCTCGAACATTGCCAGCAAATTGAATCCTAGTTAGGGTTTACGGTTCAAGGGCGAGATGCTACATGGATCATTTTTTCTTTAGTTTCCTCTGTTCCGAAATAAGTGTCAACTCTGGTAGTAGTACAACTTTGTACTAAAGTTTGCATAAAGTTGAGACACTTATTTTGGAACGGAGGGAGTACATAGTTGCTATGATCTGTCAATCATTGAGATGCAATAGCACGCACGTTAGTCTCCTTTGTATTTGATAAAATGTTGCAACGGGCATTCTTGGACACAAGATACTTGTAACAGAAGCTAGAAGCATCATAGCATTGTACAAATTTATCTCGCTGATAAATTACAGTACGTACTATACTAGTACTTCCTTCATCCTAAATACAAGTCTCTGTAGAGATTTCACCATGAACCACATATGGATATATATAGATGCATTTTAAGTGTAGATTCATTCATTTTGTTTCGTATGTAGTCCACCTAGTGGAATCTCTACAAAGACTTATATTTAGGAACAGAGGGAGTACTATGTAAAGAGTTAGGTGTCGCACGGTGTCCAGAAAATATGGTGATAGTGTGAGGTGGGCCATGTAATCACTGAGCCTGCATGTTTTCACTGCTCTTGCACTCCTCCGCTGTAAGAATGGAGAAAATTGTACTCTAGTAGTACCTCCTTTCACCGAAAGCGTGGGACATCCAGTAGTCCTACCACCTCAGTAATAATGACCAATGAGCCGTCAAATCACATAGACCCAACAGTAAGTTGGACAGACGAAGCAACCATCACTCTTGAATCCGCTTCTCCCTTCAACACAGGCGCCAGTGAGAGGTCGCGTCCGCTCTGCCCGGGCATGAATGCGGCACCGATTCTTTGGAGCGGTGCTGACCGTTTCGGGCAGGAAGCACGCGCGGGCGATGGAGGGGCTTTGGATGGGCCAGGCTGGTCAGGAGCGGGTGTGGCAGCTGTCCGCCTGTCCCTACCGGACGCCCGGAAATGAGAGGATCCACCGACTCTCACGGCTAAAATCGTACACTATACACCATCTCTCTGTAGGAGTAGATCGATCTGTCGTTCTCTCTAACACACACACATGCTGTTAAAAACACACACACAGACTGAAAGGATCGATATGGTTGACTAGAGGGGGGGGTGAATAGGCAACTAACAATTTTTAAGCTTTTCTTAGTCAAATTAAACTTTGCAACAAAATAGGTTGTCTAGATGTGCAACTAAGTTAGCAACCTATATGATGCAATGACAACTAGCACACAAGCAAGTAAAGGATGTAAACAAGTAGACTAGCAAAAGTAAGAGGCACGAGATAACCAAGAGTGGAGCCGGTGGAGACGAGGATGTGTTACCGGAGTTCCTTCCTTTTAAGGGGAAGTACGTCTCCGTTGGAGCGGTGTGGAGGCACAATGCTCCCCAAGAAGCCACTAGGGCCACCGTATTCTCCTCACGCCCTCACACAATGTGAGATGCCGTGATTCCACTATTGGTGCCCTTGAAGGCGGCGACCGAACCTTTACAAGCAAGGTTGGGGCAATCTCCACAACGAACGGAGGCTCCCAACAACAACAACACCATGAAGCTTCACCATAATGGAGTATGGCTTCGAGGTGACCTCAACCGTCTAGGGTGCTCAACACCCAAGAGTAACAAGATCCGCAAGGGATAAGTGGGGGAAATCAAATATCCTGTGGTGGAAGTGTAGATCGGGCCCTTGTCACCCAATCCCGAGCAAATTAACAAGTTTGATTGGCTAGGGAGAGAGATCGGGCGAAAATGGAGCTTGGAGCAACAATGGAGCTTAGAGGTGGAAGAGGTAACCTATTAGAGGTAGAAGACACCCCTTATATAGTAGTGGAAAAATCCAACCGTTATCCAACAAGTTCAGCCCACGACACACGGTACTACCGCTCCAGGGGAGCGGTACTACCGTGAGGCTGCGCGGTACTACCATGGACGACCACGGTACTACCGCGGCAGCAGCTCAGGCCGGAACCGGCCTGACTAGGGGGCAGTACTACCGCTGGCGCGATACTACCGCTCCCCCTTGCGGTACTACCGCAAGGCAGGAGAGTCACGGCCTGGGAAGGGCGCGGATGAAATAAATTACATCCGTGCCTACTTCCGCTGAAACTGGGGTGGTGCAAAAACCCGATGCGGTACTACCGCTCGCAAGGCGCGGTACTACCATGGCGAGGGCGGATGTAAAAAATTACATCCGCGCCTACTACCGTGGCTCAGCGGTACTAGGTAGGAGGGCCACGGTACTACGGCTCCCAGGGAGCGGTACTACCATGGGCCCCCGCGGTACTACCGCGCTGGACGAGCGGTACTACCGTGGTGGGCGCGGATGTAAAAAATTACATCCGCCCCTACTACCGCACCGGAGCGGCACAAGGCCTGGGTGCCGCGGTACTACCGCTCCGGAGGAGCGGTACTACCGTGACACCCAGCGGTACTACCGCTTGTACCTGCGGTACTACCGCAAGTACAGCAGTAGTCGCCAGGTTTCCGCACAACCAAGATAACGAAGGGCAGCTCCAAAGTGCAGGGAAAGGGGAGACAAGTGTACGTGTTGATTTCACCCAAACCTTTCCGACGCGGACCCCCTCTTAATAGTACGGCTCTCCTATGACTCAAATCCACCAAAGAGAAACGTAGGACGACGCCGACTTCAATAGTCTCCGAGGGGCACCGAATCATCTCGTGCCCAGTGATGAAGTATCTGAGAGACTCAAGGCACACGATTAGTCCGCAAAAGCATTGTCATCAATCACCAAAACACCTAAGGGATAACCATGCACTTACAATCTCCCCCTTTTTGGTGGATTGATGACAACACGGGATTTGCACATAGATAAGATAATTGAGAGCAGGGGCAAACCCCACCTCTCTAAAATATAGACGGGCTCCCCCTAGATGTGTGCACTTTAGATGAATGCTTTGGGCTGCAAGGCACACAAACTAGGATCAACACTCCCCCTATATTTTAGAGACCAAGGCATGATAATAAGCATAGCATAGCATAAAGATAGAACAATATAACACAAGCTTGCTAGGATAGATAGAGTGCATATGTCTTACACCATACGAAGTAAGGTAACCAAGGTTCAAGCGAGAAAGCAGCAAATAGTTCAACTGAGAAAGCAGCAACCACACGACTCGCAAACGCAACCACACGACTCGCAAACGCGCAAATCCCTACACTCTCTCCCCCTTTGGCATCGAGACACCAAAAAGGCAGAGAGGACACCTACACACACAAGAGGTGGCTCAAGCAGAGAACTCATCCCAATCCTCTCCGTCAGACGCCTCTGCAGCTGGAATGGACTCCTCAACATCCTCCTCAGAATCAGTCCACATGTAGCCTTGCTTCTCCATCCACTCGGCTTCGGGAGTGATGCGCTCCTCAGACCCGCCAGACACATTTTCACCATAGAGCTGCAAGATCTGGTTGTGCCGGCGACGACTCTCCTTGGACTCCACGTGAGTCCTGTACTGCCCCTTGGCTTGCATGCAGAAAAGAGACTTCATCTTATCCTTCAACTTTGTGGCCCACGATGGCCTAGAAGCACTCTGGGAGGGCCTAGCAGGATGGCCCTCAGCAGCATCCTCGGCGCCAGCAGCCTCCTCATCAACAGCAGTTCTAGCAGCAGTCGCCTCGGCGCGAGTAGTGGTGTTGGCCCAGTTGGGTTTGATACGCAGGCAGATGGGCTCATGGCGGACCCAGTCAGGAGCCAGAAACTCATCATCAGGATACATCTTCTCCCAAGTCTTCGAAAGCAGCAGAAACAGATAGGGTCCATAGATAGGGACCTTGCGGGTAAACACTGCAAACCGGAGCTCACACCACATAATGTGTGAGACATCAAGTGGCTGTGACTGAGATGAACGAGCATCCTCGCAGATGAGCATCATGTCCACCATATAGGCATGAACCTTGTCTTTATCACCGATGCGAGGGAACAAGGAGTTGCGGAAGATGCGATACATGATATCCAGGAAGGAGTTGAGCACCAAAGTTTTCTTGCCATTGGCGAGTGTCTTCTCAACCATGAAAGGGGCAAGTCTGTCCTTGCTGGCAGAATCAGCATTGGCATGGGGGCGAACACCCACTGGAGAGTTGAGGCCATCATCAGGAACCTGGAGGAGATCCATGAACTCCTTCCAGGTAGCAGTCAGCTTGCAGCCGTTGGTCATCCAGGTCATCCTCCGTTCCTCATCGGAGTGAAAGTAGACCGAGGCAAAGAACTGACAGATAAGCTTAGGGTCATAGTCGAGGTGGAAGGTGATCACATGCTCAATGCCAAACTGCTCCACCAAGTCTAGAGCCTCTCCAAAGTAGTCACGAAACTTGTCCTTCCTCATGTGATGCATATCAATCCATTTCACCTCCACATAGGTGTTCTGCTTGTTCTTGATGACATCCAGATAGATGTTGACCTTTGCTTGTTCCAGAACAGCTCACAGCCTCTGAAGTTGGCACGCGGGTGCACATAAGGGTGAAGCTGCCTGAGACGGACATAATCAGCTTGGGCGATCTCATCCATGCCCTTAGCGGGCTCCTTGTGCTTGCTAGCGGTGGTCTTGACATTGCGCTTGGACGTAGATGATCCCTCTGGAACTTCTCCTGGGTTGCGCAGACGCTTGGAGCCAGTGTCACGAATGGGATTGGACCGGCGAGAGCCACCACCTGAGACACACACGCAAAGCACCAAAACAAAAATGCGAAGAGGATCAATGCAAAGGTCATGAAAAACAGCACAGGAAACTCATAGAAGGCATACGAGAAAGTTGTCATGCGATAGATGTGGGCCACGGTAGAACTGCCATTGTCTGCGGTACTAGAGATTAGTACTGCTCCAGACGCGGTAGTACCGTGCGAGGTCACAGTAGTACCATGGCTGGAGCGGTAGTAAGCTCTTAGTACCGCACGGGGCGCGGTAGTACCGCACCCGAGGGGCGGTAGTACCGTGCGAGCGGTAGTACCGCGCCGTACGGGCGGTAGTACCGCGTCGCGTCAGATCTAACACGTGATTTGAATCTGAAAAGAACCACGAAACCATGGCGGTGCTACGGTGATCCGATCTAGCGTAAGACAACAATACAAGTATAAATCCTATGCAATACCACACTCCTTCATCCTATTCTTGCAGAGATTAAGCCTACGAATCTCAAGAACACACAAGCCTCCCCCAAAACCTAAAAGCACCAAACACAATCAAAAGGAGAGGGAGTTGGGGAAAAACCTTGGTCCATAGAAAGAGCACGTGGTGGGGAACGATCCCACCGGTCGGAATCACGGGAGGGCAGCCGGTGGAGAAGATCCGGCGACGAATGCCGGCTCCGTTCTTGAGCACGGGAGAGGAAGAGACAACATGGAGAGAGAGGACACGAATGGGTATGGGGAGTTAGAACTCCCCCTGCCCGTCCTTATCCCCACGCGCTCGAACCGATGCGGTAGTACCGCGTATCGTCGCGGTAGTACCGCTCGGGCGGAAGTACCGCGCCGAGGTGGTAGTACCGCTCAACCAGGCGGCAGTAAAAAATTACTGCCGCGTGGGAACGGTAGTACCGTGCTCCTACCAGCGGTAGTACCGTGGCTGGCCGCGGTAGTACTGTGGCCTGCCGCGGTAGTACCGTGAGCTCAAGACACCGCAGGTTTCAAACACGAGAGGAAAACGCCTTTGCACGAGAACTTTCACACACAAGAAACCAGAAGGAGAACAGCAGGGAACCACCAAGAGACACAGTCTCTCGAGAAGAGAGGGCGGTGGCCAAAGCCACCTATGTTTGAGTTGTATGGTATGGCACCGCGAAGAATTATCCTTGGGACCATGACCAAAACTCGTCTTTGAAGCACAAGTACCATCAAAAATGGCTAATGTGAAAGATATGATCTATTTATGCACAACGGGGGGAGGGAGAGTTCATTGAGAGAACAACACCCCCCCTATGTCCATGCCTACACCTAAACGAGACAACAAGTTGAGTGTGATGGGGGGTGCACGGTTTCAAGTCACATTGCTCAAATCAATGATATTTAGCTCATGCCTTAACTAGCGAAATCTTGCTTCATCCAAGGGCTTCGTGAAAATATCTGCAAGGTTATCATGAGTGTTGACATACTTGAGCTCGATCTCCCCTCGCCTAATGTGATCCCGGATGAAGTGATACCGAATCTCAATGTGCTTCGTCTTGAAGTGTTGCACCGGGTTGAGAGAAATCTTGATGGCACTTTCATTGTCACACCAAAGATGCACTTTGTCACAAGTGACACCGTACTCCTTTAAAGTTTGCCTCATCCATAGAAGTTGAGCACAACAACTACCGGCCGCCACAGACTCCGCTTCGGTGGACGAGAGAGACACACAACTTTGCTTCTTGGAAGACCAACTTACCAAAGAGCAACCAAGAAATTGGCACCCTCCGGAAGTGGACTTCCTATCCACTTTGTCTCCCGCCCAATCGGAATCCGTGAACCCTTCAAGCTTGAAGTTTGCTCCTCTTGGGTACCATAAGCCAAAGTTTGGGGTATGAGCCAAATATCGAAAGATTGCTTGACCGCCACATAGTGACTTTCCTTTGGTGCGGCTTGGAAACATGCACACATCCCCACACTCAACATGATATCCGGTCTAGATGCACAAAGGTAAAGCAAGGAGCCAATCAGGGAGCGATATACCTTTTGATCCACCGCTTTACCATTGGGATCGATGTCAAGTTGGCACTTGGTAGGCATTGGTGTAGTAGCCGGCTTGACATCACTTAGCTTGAATCTTTTAAGCATGTCTTGAGTGTATTTGGCTTGGTTGATGAAGGTTCCTTCTCTTCTTTGTTTGATGTCGAAACCAAGGAAGAACTTCAACTCTCCCATCGAGGACATCTTAAACTTGGAGGTCATGAGAGCGGCAAATTCTTCATTGAAGGTTTTGTTAGGAGAACCAAATATAATATCGTCAACATATAGTTGGCATACAAACAACTCCCCGTTAACCTTCTTAGTAAAAAGAGTGGGGTCGATTTGTCCTACTTCAAATCCACGATCTTGTAGCAACTCGGTAAGGTGATCATACCAGGCACGTGGGGCTTGTTTAAGGCCATAGAGTGCCTTATCGAGTTGATACACATGATCCAGAAAGTAGGGGTCCTCGAACCCGGGGGGTTGCTTGACATAGACCAACTCATTAATGGGACCATTAAGAAAAGCACTTTTGACATCCATTTGTTGCAACTTAAAGTTGTGATGAGAAGCATATGCAATCAACAAATGAATGGATTCAAGACGAGCAACGGGAGCAAAGGTTTCACCGTAGTCGATACCCTCGACTTGGGAGTAGCCTTGTGCTACCAATCTCGCCTTGTTGCGAATGATGTTCCCATGAGAATCTTGCTTGTTCTTGAAGATCCACTTGGTTCCAATGACGTTGTGGTTCCTCGATGGCCTTGGCACCAATCTCCACACTTTGTTGTACTCGAAGTTGTTGAGTTCTTCATGCATGGCATTGAGCCAATCCGAGTCTTCGAGCGCCTCATAGACCTTTTGGGGTTCAACACAAGAGACAAACGCGTGATGTTCACAATAGTTTGCTAATTGTCTACGAGTGCTTACCCCCTTTCTTAGACTTCCAAACACATTTTCCATGAGATGGCCTTGGGTGGTGAGCTTGGAAGCAATCTTCGCGGCACGACGCTCTAATTCCTCCTCAGATGTGGAAGGAGGAGGGTTGACTTGATCATCTTGAGCGCCGTCTTGAGCTTGTTCTTGATCTTGAGGTTGCTCTTGATCTTGAACTTGCTCGAGGGGGAGAACTTGACCTTGGGCATCATTTAGAGGTTCACCACCATCTTGAGGTTGATATTGCCCTTGGTCTTGTTCACGAGGTTGAGGGCCTTCACTTTGTTCTTCGGAAGCGTGTGGGTCTTGATGAGGTGATGGCTCTACTTGAGTAGAGCATTGTCCTTCTCCTTTGGCCACAAGGGGTTCCTCAATGGGTAGAATTTGACCAATATCCATTCTTCTTATGGCTTGGGGAGGAATTTCATCACCTACATCACAAGTACCACTTTGCTCCACTTGGGAGCCGTTATTTTCGTCAAACTCCACGTTACACGTCTCCTCAATGAGTCCGGTGGACTTGTTGAGGACACGGTAAGCATGAGAGTTTGTAGCATAACCAACAAATATGCCCTCATGAGCTCTAGCCTCGAATTTAGACAAACGAACACCTTTCTTGAGAATGAAACACTTACAACCAAACACTCGGAAGTACTTGAGGTTGGGCTTGTTGCCGGTGAGAATCTCATAAGGAGTCTTGTTCAAGCCTTTGCGGAGATAGAGCCGATTGGATGCATGACATGTAGTGTTGATGGCTTCGGCCCAAAAGTTGTATGGAGACTTGAACTCCGCCATCATGGTCCTTGCCGCATCCATCAACGTCCGCTTCTTTCTCTCCGCTACACCATTTTGTTGAGGGGTATAAGGAGCAGCATATTGATGCTTGATCCCCTCATCATTGAGAAACTCATCCAAGGTGTAGTTCTTGAACTCGCTGCCGTTGTCACTTCTTATTGTCAAGATCTTTGCATCATG
Source organism: Triticum dicoccoides (assembly GCF_002162155.2). Classification (NCBI taxonomy): domain Eukaryota; kingdom Viridiplantae; phylum Streptophyta; class Magnoliopsida; order Poales; family Poaceae; genus Triticum; species Triticum dicoccoides. The sequence continues at coordinate 545,193,462 of NC_041381.1, read as the reverse complement.
TTGACGTTGAGCTTCATTTGCAAAGTTGATGACGGTTTGTTGAGTCTCACTCTTCTTCTTGAAGAAGTATACCCAAGTGTATCTTAAGTAGTCATCCACAATCACCAAGCAATACTTTCTTCCTCCAAGACTATCAAAGGATGGAGGCCCAAAGAGATCCATGTGAAGGAGCTCCAAGGGTCTCTTCAAGTAGATGATGGTTGAAGGAGGGTGAGCCTTTTCATGAAGCTTCCCTTCGATACAAGCACTGCAAGCACGATCTTTGGCAAAGCTAACGCTTGTTAGTCCATGGACATGGCCCCCCTTGAGAAGACTTTGCAAATATCTCATATTGACGTGGGCTAAACGGCGATGCCAAAGCCATCCCACGTCAACTTTAGCCATTAGGCATGTCGCGGTCTTAGTGGGTAGCTCCGAAAAGTTAATCACATAAAGACCATTCTCGACATGCCCAACAAAGGCTACTTTAAGAGTCTTGCTCCACAAGAGGGCCACGGTATCAATGTCAAAGAATGTAGCAAAACCCATGAGTGCAGGTTGACGAACGGACAACAAATCGTATGCAAGGTACTCAACAAGCATGACTTTCTCGATCGTTAGATCATGAGAAATTACAACCTTGCCGAGACCCAATACCTTAGAATGTGATGCATCACCCCACTCGACATTGGTGGGCATAGATGGAATCTCTTGCACGTCCACCACCAAGTCCTTGCTTCCGGTCATATGATTTGTTGCTCCACTATCGAGCAACCATGATCCCCCATCGGAAGCAAACACCTACACGAGATCAATGTTTGGTTTTAGGTACCCATTTAGTAATGGGTCCTTTGATGTTAGTAACAAGGGTCTTGGGAACCCAAATAGACCATTCAATGTACTCATAAGAAGAACCAACAAATCGAGCATAAACATGTCCATCACTAGCACGGCACAACACATATGACGGGTTAAAGTCGCCGGCTTTGTTTGAGGAAATGCTTTTGCCCTTTTGGACATCAACTCCCTTCACTTTCTCCTTCTTCTTCTCAGGAGCACCCTCTCCCTCTTTCACAAACGTCTGTTTGAGAGGAGGAGGACGATTGGTCTTGTTCTTCTTCTTCTTCTTGCTCTTGGACTTGGGTGCAAACCCAATTCCTTCCTTGGCCACAACTTCCTTTTGATTGCTCAAAAGGTCGTTGAGGTTTTTCTCACCTTGAATGCAAGACACAAGGCCTTTCTCAAGTTGATCCTTCAGCTTGGCATTTTCCTCCACAAGATGCACATGCTCACAACATGGGTTAGTAGCACATGCATTATCAATTAAAACCATATGAGGAAAGGTGGCCTTTTCCTTGATTAGCTTAACTTGGAGTTGAGCATGAGACTCTTTGAGGCTAGCATGAGTACCCTTCAAGACCTTGTGGGCCTTGTCAAGTATCTCAAACTCCTCTTTGAGTCTAGCATGATCAACCCCAAGTTTAGCCTTCTCGGAAGTTAGCACACGAGACATGACAAGAGCATGATCAAGATCTTTCTTTAACTTAGCATGGTCATCATTGTGTGACTCCTCAAGAGTCAAATGATGCACACGCTCTTCCTCTAGAGCATTAGAGAGATCCGATATCTCATTGACATAATCACGACTATGACCTTCCATCTTAGAGATGGTTTCTTCGTGAGCCTCAATCATGTCATTGGCCTCACCAAGTTGTTCCAAGAGAGCAACAAAGTGCTTCTTGGACTTACCCTTGAGCTTACTCATAAAAGACTCAAACTCATTCACTTCTTCATTAGACCCACAATGTTCATCAATGCAATCCTCCTCGGAGGGATTAGGAATGATGGTGGTTTTAATGTTGGGGGTTACCTTGTTTGAAGCTTTAGCCATGAGGCATTTGGCGGTGATGTTTTCGTTGGGTGAATCAAAGAGAGACACCTAGGGAGTAGTGGCAATGGCAACGGATGCCATGGCCATTGCTTCTTCATTTTCATCATCATCGTCATCCTCTTGGTATTCTTCTTGAACCACCAACCCACGAGTGGGAGTCCTTTTGGTGAAGTTGTTCTTGTTGGGGAAGGACTTGGCTTTGTCTTTTTGGATGAACTTGCCACCATTGTCTTCCCGCTTCTCGTAAGGACAATCCGCAACGAAATGGCTCACATTGCCATAGTTGAAGCAAGTTCTAACTCGTTGCTTGCCCTTGACGCCACTGCAGTTGTTCTTGTTGAAGTTGGGTCTTGAACTCTTCTTGTTCCAAAATTGTCTTGAGGCAAGGGCCATGTGCTCATGATAATCAAATTTGGTGTCTTCGGGGTTTTTTCCTCATCTTCCACTTCTTCCTCTTCTTCCACAATAACCTTGGCATTCAGAGCAAGGTTGGGCTTCTTAGCCCTTTGGGAATGGAGCACCGCATTGTCGGCGGTCTTATCCAAGATGTTCATTGCAATAAACTCATCCAACACTTCATTAGAGGTCATGGAGTGGAAGTCCGGTCTTTAGCGGATGACTGAGGACATGGCCTTGTTGTAGGGCATCATGGCCTTGAGGAACTTGCGCTTGATCCAGTTGTCATCCGTGTCCTTACTCCCATGATCTCGGAGTGCGACCGCAAGTTTGGTCACTCTTTGAAAGAGCTCACGAGGTTCTTCATCCTCTTTCATTGCAAACTCATCGGCTTCATCTTGCACCACTTCATAGTTGGAGTGTTGAATGCTATCACTTCCTCTGTACATACGCTCGACACACTTCCATGCTTCTTTAGCCATGGCATGAGGTCGAAGATGAGGAAGATCTTCGGGAAGGATAGCATCTTGGATGATGAAGAGAGCACTCTCACTGAATTGATTGTCCACTTCTTCTCGAGGGGTGAAGTTGCTTGGGTCATGAGGATAGAAACCTTCTTCAATGATTCTCCAAAGGTTAGTGTTCACATGTTTTAAATGTCGCTTGAAGCGATAAACCCAAGAATCAAAATCTTCATTTTTTACATATTTAGGAGGAGGACCGACATGATTTAAATGAGTGGAGGGAATCAGTCCTTTATAGATAGGAGGTTCCACATGGGCAAAGATGCTGGTGCCATTTCTACCACTAGTAGAAGGACTCTTTTCATTGTTAGCTTCCCCCTTATCGGAGTTAGCATCCGTCACCTTGTTAGTGGGATCACCCACTTTCATAGGCGAGGTAGATAGTTTAAGTCCCTCTAGAAATTCAGTAAACATGCTTTTAACCTCGGCCGTCATGGAGGTTTTCAATGTGTCTAAAGCCACATTGAATTCCTCACGTGAGACCGAGGTTCCCCCTTCGGCCAAAGACGAGATGGGATTCACACCGGAGTGTTCCTCCGCACCATCGTTGGTGTCAACCATACTCTTCGGACGGCAAAGTCCTTAATAAAGAGATAAGGCTCTGATACCAATTGAAAGGATCGATATGGTTGACTAGAGGGGAGGGGGGTGAATAGGCAACTAACAATTTTTAAGCTTTTCTTAGTCAAATTAAACTTTGCAACAAAATAGGTTGTCTAGATGTGCAACTAAGTGAGCAACCTATATGATGCAATGACAACTAGCACACAAGCAAGTAAAGGATGTAAACAAGTAGACTAACAAAAGTAAGAGGCACGAGATAACCAAGAGTGGAGCCGGTGGAGACGAGGATGTGTTACCGGAGTTCCTTCCTTTTAAGGGGAAGTACGTCTCCATTGGAGCGGTGTGGAGGCACAATGCTCCCCAAGAAGCCACTAGGGCCACCGTATTCTCCTCACACCCTCACACAATGCGAGATGCCGTGATTCCATTATTGGTGCCCTTGAAGGCGGCGACCGAACCTTTACAAGCAAGGTTGGGGCAATCTCCACAACGAACGGAGGGTCCCAACAACAATAACACCATGAATCTTCACCACAATGGAGTATGGCTTCGAGGCGACCTCAACCGTCTAGGGTGCTCAACACCCAAGAGTAACAAGATCCGCAAGGGATAAGTGGGGGAAATCAAATATCCTGTGGTGGAAGTGTAGATCGGGCCCTTGTCACCCAATCCCGAGCAAATCAACAAGTTTGATTGGCTAGGGAGAGAGATCGGGCGAAAATGGAGCTTGGAGCAACAATGGAGCTTAGAGGTGGAAGAGGTAACCTACTAGAGGTAGAAGACACCCCTTATATAGTAGTGGAAAAATCCAACCGTTATCCAACAAGTTCAGCCCACGACACACGGTACTACCGCTCCAGGGGCGCGGTACTACCGTGAGGCTGCGCGGTACTACCGTGGACGACCACGGTACTACCGTGGCAGCAGCACAGGCCGGAACTGGCCTGACTAAGGGGCAGTACTACCGCTGGCGCGGTACTACCGATCCCCCTTGCGGTACTACCGCAAGGCAGGAGAGTCACGGCCTGGGACGGGTGCGGATGAAATAAATTACATCCGTGCCTACTTTCGTTGAAACTGGGGTGGTGCAAAAACCCGATGCGGTACTACCGCTCGCAAGGCGCGGTACTACCGTGGCGGGCGCGGATGTAAAAAATTACATCCGCGCCTACTACCGTGGCTCAGCGGTACTAGGTAGGAGGGCCACGGTACTACGGCTCCCAGGGAGCGGTACTACCGTGGGCCCCCGCAGTACTACCGCGCTGGACGAGCGGTACTACCGTGGTGGGCGCGGATGTAAAAAATTACATCCGCCCCTACTACCGCACCGGAGCGGCACAAGGCCTGGGTGCCGCGGTACTACCGCTCCGGAGGAGCGGTACTACCGTGACACCCAGCGGTACTACCACTTGTACCTGCGGTACTATCGCAAGTACAGCAGTAGTCGCCAGGTTTCCGCACAACCAAGATAACAAAGGGCAGCTCCAAAGTGCAGGGAAAGGGGAGACAAGTGTACGTGTTGATTTCACCCAAACCTTTCCGACACGGACCCCCTCTTAATAGTACGGCTCTCCTACGACTCAAATCCACCAAAGAGAAACGTAGGACGACGCCGACTTCAATAGTCTCCGAGGGGCACCGAATCGTCTCGTGCCCAGTGATGAAGTATCTGAGAGACTCAAGGCACACGATTAGTCCGCAAAAGCATTGTCATCAATCACCAAAACACCTAAGGGATAACCATGCCCTTACACAGACGCACACGCACACATAGGTTCATAGAATAGGAAAATTGTGCGTGCAAAGCCACAGGAAGTGATATAAAAATGGAGTACATACAAGAAGAGAAGAGGTGACGAATATTCCATGAAACCTGGACTGAGGAGTAGTACTCCCTCCGTCTAGGTGTTAAGTCATCTTACGGAAATCAGATATTCCCAAAATGTTTATGTGTCATCCATTAACTTCGCATCTCAATCCCCTCCCGGCCTCGTTGCTAGCGAGCGTTGTTACTTAGGGAGCGTTTGGATCCTTAGCAAGAACAGCTTATAGCATAGCCGGGCAAGGTTAGGCGTTTGGAAATATTAAAATATGTTAGCTTTTGTGGGCCAGCTAGCTTGGGTGGGCTAGAAAAACCTTGCTAGCTCAGGAGAGCCAGATCGGCTCGCTTCCGATGGCAAATTCGCGTAGTAGTAACATATACTAGTAACATATGCATGTTACTACTCCCTCCATCTAGGTGAGTAAGTCATCTTAGGTTGTGCACCGTGACCAAGGAGGAGGGGAAAACGAGAGACATTAATGTTTATTTGCTAATTAATAACATTGCATGCAATGAACTAACCACTACATGTCGTGTTTGGTAGTAGTCTCAAGTCATTAAAAGCATGCACACCCTCGTCTCTTATTGGTTGATATGTGAAGAAACAAGAAATGAGGTAGAAGTTAATGCATCGTGCCTAAGTGTTTTGGGATTATTTGGTTTTCGTAAGATGACTTACACACCTAGATGGAGGGAGTAGTCCAAGTTACTCACCACTATGACCAGCCTAAGCAATGTAACCAAACGCTCCTTACTCTGCCTTGTTATCTCCCCCGGAAACCCAATGCATGGAGCGTGACTACGTGTTGATCAGACAAGAAATCAAAGTCGGCTTGCATGTGAGTTAATACGTGGCCCTGCATGGTAGCTAAAACGGCATCTCTTAGTTGCTTGGATTAATTGTTGCGTTTAGAGACAAAAATCAGGGCTTTGATTGGAGGAATGATCGGTCAAGTTTCTCCTTCTCCTCCAATCTGCTTGCACCTTGGTCCCGCTGCACCTTCTAACATGACTTATTACACCTAGACGGAGGGAGTAGTACGAGATACGGTGGCACACTGACTTAGGTCGAATACAAGTGCCCAAAATTGTGTTATAATAAGGATTCACTTAGAATAGTACGTGAGCGAACAGAGGGATCAATTGGACAGTGTTCCCGAGTAGTAGCGAGATGTGTGAGGTAAGATACACCGCTGGCGCTTTTAATTTTTCTTATTAATTTGTTTGTTTCACCCTCTGACCGGTGGGATCCAACATACTACATGGAGAGAGGTAAGGTGACTAAGGCTGCATTATTTCTGCACCACTGTGGATAGTCTTACCACCAAAGCCACATGACACGATTATGATTTAAATCCCAATGACTCCCACACAAAAAAAACACGGCGTGCTTGTCACACGAATGCAGAAATATATATATATATATATATATATATATATATATATATATATATATATATATATATATATATATAAGGTTATTTTCCTCTCGTTGAACATAACGGGAGGGTTGTGTAGCTGGTTAGCCCGTTCGCTCGGGTTCAATAACTACACTTGAGCATAATTCGTGCCAGGAGGATTCTTTGACTGGTCAGAATGGATGGATACGGAGCTATACGATCTCATAGTGACCGTATAATCACCTCATCACGTATAAGTTGCAGCCTCAGCGCTTATTCTAGGGTTTGCACTCTTCACACTCTCTCTCCAGTATATATATACACGCTGGAGCCTCAATGCTTGTAGGTGCTCTCTTCACACTCTCTCACCCTCTCTAGATCTAAACAAGACTTCGTTGGCCTCTCTCTCAGCGCTTGTAGTTGCTATCTTCACACTCTCTCACCCTCCCCAGATCTAAACAAGACTTTGTTAGCCTCTCTCTCTCAGCGCTTGTAGTTGCTCTCTTCACACTCTCTCACCCTCTCCAGATCTAAACAAGACTTTGTTGGCCTCTCTCTCTCTCCCCTCACTGCTGGTCAAATAGCCGACAGGATCCGTCCGCCGGGAAGGGAAGGAGGCTTAACACTATCGCCGTCGGTGAGGGAGGGAATCCACTACCGGCGCAGTTGTTCACTTTCACCCAGCGGCAGTGCGGGAGGGCCTCCGACCCCTTCTTCTTCGCCGTCGTACATAGTGTGGGCCAAAAAGCCTCCGGTCTCCCATCGAAGCACACCCTGAGAACCTTAAGGTATAATTTACTTATTCCACATGCATTGCGCTAGCTACATGTGGGCTTTTTCTGCTTCTACACTCGAATCTAGGTTTTGGATCAAACAGGAAAGTAGTGGGAAAAGTTGTATACCATGAATCTAGGATGTGGTTCAAAGAGGAAAGGAATGGGGGGAAAGTAGTGGGAAAAGTTGTATAGCATGAATCTAGGACGTGGTCCAAAGAGGAAAGGAAGGGGGAAAGTAGTGGGAAAGTTGTATCGCATGAATCTAAGGCGTGGTTCAAAGAGGAAAGGAATGGGGGAAAGTAGTGGGAAAAGTTGTATAGCATAAATCTAGGACGTGTTTCAAAGAGGAATGGAAGGGGGGAAAGTACTAGTACAGACTGGTTATCCAGCACCTACATTGGTTCAAAAGGGAAAACAATGACAAATGCAGTACACACATCTATAACAAACTGATCTTTTGTTTTGGGGGACAAGGCTGTAGAGTTTGAGCAGGAGTAGATTTGCTGTGCTCACATAGGGAAAGGTGTCTAAAGATAACAAAACTAGGACCAACACAAATATGCTCCTTGGTAGTTTGTTCTTTGTTGCAACAGACTATGCATCACCCCAGTACATCGATAGATGCACATGGTGCTGGTGCATCCACTGTCCTGTGCAACTCTTTAGCTGTTGTTAATTTAAAGCCCTGTTTGGTTAAAAACTCCCTAGTCCCTACCTGCTTGGTTCTAGGGACTAAACATGGACTAGAGGTTATTAAATGACATGCTAAAAGACCATGTTACCCCTAGTAATGAACTAATAGAGACAAGGTACGATGCATGGCAAGGGAAACTGTTGGAAAAAGTCCCAAGAAGACTCTCCCTCGGGGTCTTATTTCTTTAGTCCCAAATGCCCACTTTTAGTCCCTAAAAGTCCCTCCTGTTTGGTTAGATGGGAGTGACATGGAGTTTTTTTAGTCCCTACACCAAAATGTCCCTGTAAACAAACACCCTCTAATAATGCCATTGGAAAATTGATGCAATGCCACAGTTAAAAGAAAATTACATGTTTAACGAATTTTATTGTTAATATAATCTCTGTGTTAATATTAATAAATGCCACCGTTTGAGAAATGCTATTGTCTTTCTTTCTTTCCCATTTAGATAAGGTAGATGCTTCTTTTTGTTGGCTTCTATGTCATCCACCGTTATTGACCACTAGTTGTTTCCTTTGCACCTCTGTGTAAACAGGGTTATCTACTTCACCTCGTTGCCATTGTGACCTTTTGTTGCACTGCACAAAACACTTTTGTTTTAAGAGTGTTTTGTGCAATTCAACCAAAATGTCACACCGACAACGTTGCTTGATTGCTTGATCTTAGTGGAACTGCACAAGAGGAGATCTTACTTCCTATCCGTGCGGGCAAATTTGATTTAGATCTTCTTCTTGTTAGTTGTTTGAATTCCGCGTCATGAGAGGTCAGTACTAGCCTTCTTTCACATGATTCTGTGGTGTGCTTTCATATGTTGTGCTACTTGTACGGTAATGTTGCTTGATTTTAGTGAACTGCAGAAATGGAGACAAGACTTTCAATCTGTATGTGCACCATAATATCCCATTGAGGTGAGATAAGGATATTTCACAACTATTAGCCTGTATTTTGCCACTTTCATCAGAAAATTAATGTCATTGTTTAGTGCTATACTTGTGCTCCCTAATTGACATGCCAAATCTTACATTGAAGGCGAAGCTTGTCTGTTATTGAACCAAGTGATGAAGGGGAAGAACAAGCGGAAGAAAAACAAAAATCAACTCCCGGTGCTGTAATGAAGCACTAGAACTGTGATGACACAAGTAATGATATAGTTTTGCATCTTAATTTATTGCTATGGCTGGAACGAGCAATTGTTTCGCCACTAATTTGATGCCACTCTTAATTATGTAATACGTAATTATCTCTACTTGTGCAAACAGGGATCTTCTTTGAAGATACCATATATTTTAGTGGAACTGCACAAGAAGATGTTGGAAACATTAAACTAATCGAGGAGTATATAGTAAGCATGTTCACCACAGTATACAGCAATAGATGGTTCCGGAGAAGTGCTTCATCTATATGCTCTACACAATAAGCCTCCTGACAAAGGTTGGTACTCACCCACTGATTTCATCCATATGATTGAGCTTTGTCATCTCTATTGGTGTTGTGCTACTGTTTAGATACTGTCATGAAAAAGTGGTATTGTCCTTGAGAAGTGCTTCATCTATGCTGTTTTAAATATTTTCTTTCCTTCTTTTCGAGAAAATAGGGATTCTAGCATTTAGTTGTCCTCTTGTCTTTGCACAACAGGATCCTCCTCCTCTGAAGAAGAATATGGAGTACGTGAAGTGACTAGTTCCGATTATGCCAGGATGAAGAAGCCCTGTCTATCTTCTCATCAAAAGGAGCAGTTGAAGGATGGTTACATTACTCCCCACAAGACCAAACTAACTTAAGCTGAGAAGGACTGACAAATCTCCATTTTCTTGCTATGATGCGCGAGTACAATGTTGTTCTAGGATTCTTTCGGGTGAGTTCCATTTTTCTAAAAGTGTGCTCTACATTTTCCTGTTTAAACTATCAATTCTTAGTACAGTTTGCTTTATACTAATCTCTTTTTTTGTATTTGTGCAAACAGGGGTGCTCAGCTTGATTTCAATGGGAACTGAACAAAATGTTCATGAATACATCGAATCATTCATTTCCACCACAAGAAAGGAGGTGCCGATATGTTCAAGGCGTTGCAACATATAAGGGCGAAATCATACAAGCTACGCGCGAATTTGGTTGATTTTGGTGGAACTGCATAAAAAGAACAACTGGTTTATTTAGCACGAGGTGCCATGTCAATGTCTGAACTGATGGCAAACCCTGCCCATTCCACAATCGTAGGCATTTGATATTTTGGAATGGGACAACCTTGTAAAATTTTGCTCATTGATTTTAGCAAGAAGACATGCGTTTGATATTTTCGAATGGGACGCCCTTTGCTGTCAGCAGCGTCGATCAATTTTTTCTTTATTCTTTAGTTGTGAAGTAAATATTGACTCTGACATGTGAATCGCTGAGATGCATAATCATCGATTGTTTTCAATGTTCTCTATGAATTGCCAGGCCTGTGTGTTTGATTGCAATGTACAGGAATGCTAAAAAGCTGCTCAAACTCTTTGTACTCCTTCTGTTCCTTTTTACTTCGCACATTGTGAAAGTGCATACTTTTTTCTATAAGATTGGTCAAAGTAGAGATACTTTGACTGCAGACAAAACTTGTATGCAGACTAAAAAGGACCGGAGGGAGTACATATGAAACTGCTGCAAACGAGGTGATCACCCTGGGAATAATGCTAGTACGTATTGTTTTGCATGTTCATCCAATGCCAGTGATACAAGAATTCGAACTAATCAAAATAAATTCATTCATACACGGTCAGATTTCATATAAACATGTCGGATTTCATTACATTTCATACATTCTTCAACTAAAAAGGGTTGCACTCGAGGTATAATTAATTAATCAAAGCTACCCACCTATGTCCGACTGAGCCGAACTGAAGCTTCAGTGATTTACCTGCAGGTGCAGTTGCATAACTGACATGTGGCCCAGATGCCGGTTGGGCCCACGTGTCAGTCAGCCAACTGCACCAGTAGTTAAGTAGAAGTAGCGTCCTTCTGTCACATCCCTAGTCCTGGCATGCACTAGACTAGCCCTTTATGTGTGCATCATGTTTAATTTTTTCAAATAAACTTGAAATGTGGATTTTCCAAACCCTAGCATTAAAGGAATTCACTAGGTTCACCTAAAATATTTTCAGTAAGTCCAAATGTCTTTCAAAAATGTTCATCATTTCTCGAAAATGCTGGAAACAGTAACTAGAGGTGTTGCACATTTTTCCATGACATATTTGGGATCTGAATTAAATCATACTCTATTTGAATTTGGGCATTTAAATTCTATAAAATATTTAAAATGTCCAAATAATCCTAAACTGAAATGTTCCATGTTGGATATATTCCAAACAGTGGCCATGAGCAGTTTGGTGATTTTTGAGTGCGCCTAAGTATTTTTAATAAAGCCCTAAAAACTACAGAATCATAGAAAACAGAATTTAATAGAAACAACAGAGAGGGAGATAGTACCTGGACTTACCTTGAAGCCCACCAGGGATACCAGCCCACCTGCGCGGCCCGTTACTGTGCAGCCCAGCTGCCAGTCATCTTCCTCCCCCTCGCCCCGAAGCAGCTGCGTGCTGGACGCACGCGCGTCGACGCCGGCCACCTCCTGCTTTGCGCTGGAGGCCTCCCCTTCAAGCCTGTCCGCTCGTGGAGACGCCACGACACTCCCCTGACCCCCCCTCGCTCTGGACCCCCTCCTCCTCCTCTGCTCTCTCTCTCTCTCTCGCGATCGACCACGAGCACCCGAGAGGACCGACGAGCTCCACCGCGGCCAATGTCCACCCCTCGCCTCGCCGATGCTTCCAGAAGAACCGCCGCGCCTTCCTCTTCGTCTCCACCAACTCACGTGACGCCGGGTGCACCGCAGCGTCGTCCCCGCCGCCTTCATCGCCGCATCTGTCCGGCGACCGCCATGGTCGATTCGCCGTCTCCAACGCCTCCCCGAGACCACCGAGCTGCTCTTCGACCTCGCTGTGAGCCTCGGAGTATTTACCCTCACCTCTCCCTCTCTGGTCCGTCCCCTAGCTAGCTGCGCCGCCATGGCCGTAGCTCGCCGTCCGCCATGACCGGCGAGCCCCGTGCCCCCGAGCTCCTGCACTTGCGTTTGTTGCACCGGCGTGCTCCTGGTGACCCCAGGAACCCGTAGAGCCCCTCAGCTGATCTCGCCGTGCCGTGTAACGCCGAACCTAACCCCATCCGAGCTCCGGCCACCGCAAAACTCGTCGCCGGTGCCTCTGCAGGCCACCCCAGCTCTAGCCGCCACCACTGGATGTGCCCCTCCGCTAGCTCCCCATAGATGCCCCCCGCGCGCCAAAACGGACCGTGTAGCAAAATCCCGACGCCCTCCGCCGCGGATTTGGTCGCCGGCATTTACACGCTGGTGATGATGACGTGGCAACGTCATTAGGACTTAATCGCGCTTAGTTTAATCACACCAGCCACTGACATTAGGGCCCCACCAGCTAAATAACCTCGGGTTATTATCTTAACTAGATTTAGTTACAACCAATGGGCCCACACATCAGCTTTGACCATGCTGACGTGGCCGTTGACTGGGCCCACCTGCCAGCGACCTAAACCAGCCCTGTGTCACTGACGTGTGGCCCCCACACGTCAGGTTTGACCTGGACCACTCCATTGACCCTGCTGACGTCACCCTGACGCAATGCTGACGTAGTATTTATTTTTTGGAATTAAAATAAATCAAAAATGATTTATAAATTTCAGAAAATGCCCAAAACTTCTAAAATTCATATAAAATCAACCGTAACTCCAAATGAGATAAATTATATATTAAAAATGATCAGAAAAATCCAATCTATCCATCTGTACCATTTTCATGCATGTTAGAACAACTTTTGTTCACTGTTTAGGTCAAATCAATTAAATGGCATTTGAATAATCACATATGGAGTTTGAATTTGAATCTTGTATTCAAACCAACTTCATTTAATCTGCTCCTAGTTGCATTAGCCCAAAACACATTCATATTGCCATGTCATGATCATGCATCATATTGTGCATTGCATTGATTGTGTTTCCTTCTGTGTTGCCGGTATTTGTCCCCTCTCGATAGACGTGATACCAATGATGAGATCGATGACACCGATGAAGAACTATACTATCTCCAGAAGTGCCAGGCAAGCAAAACCCCCTTGTTCATTCTGATACAATCCTACTCTCTCGCTCCTGCTCTCTTTTATTGCATTAAGACAACAACGATTCAACTGTTACTTGCTGCGGTTGCTGAACCCCTTTATCCTCTGCATGACCTGTCATTGCCACAGTAAATAGATGAAACCCACTAGCATGAGTAGGAGTTGTTTGAGCCCTGATGTGCCTACTCATTCAAGCTTGTTGTCATGCCTGCTACTGCTTAGAGTTGAGTCAGGTCTGATTCATCCAGGATGAATCAGAGGTGTGTGAACATGTCCTACTGTGTGTGAGCTAAGTGTGTAAACACGATTTGGTAAAGGTAGCGGTGAGAGGCCATGTAGGAGTACATGGTAGGTTGTCTCATTGCAGCCGTCCTCAGGAACTGAGTTCTGTGTTTGTGATCCATGATTCAGCTACTACCACGCATTGGGCCCGAAACCAATGGACCCACTCGGCTTCTTAATCACCCTTGAACTCTGTCCAGGAGTTGCAAGTAGTTTCTGGTGTTTGTAGTATGCTGGAGGCCGTGGGCAGTGCTGACCGGAGGGGTGGGCTGTGATGCGGTAGGCACGTGGCACGGTGTACCGGGCGCCCGTTTGGTGTCTCGGAACCCTGTTCACATCGTTTGGGGCTGTGAGCGAAACTCCGGCCGGATCTCCTCATGGATGGAACCCGAATAGGCGATAAACCTGGACTAGAGACTTGAGTGTTTAGGCAGGTCGTGGCCGACACCCACGTTGTGCTTCCGCTTGAAGGTTGCCGAGTACATGTCGTGTAAACGGCGGTAAGTGGTGAGAGCGTGTGTGAAGAAGTACACCCCTGCAGGGTTAACATCATCTATTCGAATAGCCGTGTCCGCGGAAAAGGACTTCTGGGTTGCCTGTATAGTTCATAGACAAGTGAAAGTGGATACTTTAAAATGCGCAAGATAAGCGTGAGTGCTATGGATGGCGTTTTCGTAGGGAGACGGGAGTGGATCCATAGTGGTGTATTGGTTGGTGAATATGTGGACTCGTGTGCGCCACCTCAAAAGAGTTACTTGCAGTCGTAGTTTAGGATAGCCACCGAGTCAAAGCTGGCTTACTGCAGTTAAACCCCACCATCCCCTTTGTTGATAATGATGCATATGTAGTTAGTTCTGGTGTAAGTCTTGCTGGGTACATTTGTACTCACGTTTGCCTATTTTATGTTTTTGCAGAGAGATTTCCGTCTCACTAGTAGTTCCGTGTGGACTTCGACGTTTAGCTTGTTACCTCAGCTACGATCTTGTGCCCTCGGCAGGATCTGGTAGATAGTCAGGCTTCTCAGCCTTTTTCATTTATAGTTGTCTGTACTCAGACATGTTAAGCTTCCGCTTGTGTTTTGACTTGTATGCTCTGAATGCTGGGTCGAGAGACCCATGTTTGTAATATCGCGCTCCTCGGAGCCTAATGAATAAATACTTGAGTCATAGAGTCATGTTGTGATGCCATGTTGTATTTGCACATATCGAGCATATTGTGTGTATGTTATTGAAATGCTTGGTATGTGTGGGATCTGACTAACTAGTTGTTTATCCTTAGTAGCCTCTCTTACCGGGAAATGTCTCCTAGTGCTTCCACTGAGCCATGGTAGCTTGCTACTGCTCTGGAACACTTAGGCTGGCCGGCATGTGTCCTTCTTCGTTCCTGTGTCTGTCCCCTTGGGGAAATGTCACGCGATGAATACCGGAGTCCTGCTAGCCCAGTGCTACAGCCTAGATTCACTCGCTGATGACCGACACGTTCGATGCTGGGTCATGGATGCCTGTCCCTGTAGGTTTGTGCCACTTTGGGTTTACGACTAGCCATGTCAGCCCGGGCTCCTTATCATATGGATGCTAGCGACACTATCATATACGTGTGCCAAAAGGCGCAAACGGTCCCGGGCAAAGATAAGGCGACACCCGTGGGAATACCGTGCGTGAGGCCGCAATGTGATATGAGGTGTTACATGCTAGATCGATGTGGCATTGAGTCGGGGTCCTGACAGCATTGGTATTAGAGCTTGACTGCCTTTAGGATTACCAAGCCAAACTGGTCGAAGTTGAGTCTAGAAATTCTTTAGTTATATAAGGGAATTGATTGTGGGATGGAACGTAAGGCTCTTTTTACTCCTTATACCTTATGCCCTTCTAATCCGAGTCATCTTATCCTTCCTACGGGGTTAAGAACTAGGCCTTCTCTTCTTTCTATCAGGATCACATGTTACTAATCCATAGACTTATAGAATTGTTAGTTTCAAATCACAGTTCAGCTTCTACTACTTCCGCATGTTCATAGTTGGTCTCAGAACCTTGATATTGTGATATTAAGTGGCTATGCCACCATTTTTGTAGCATGTCTCCAATCTTTTTGAGCATTTACAACCGTTATGCTGTCCGAGTCATCCCAGGTTTCTAAATAGTCTGATGCATTTGCAAATCCTTTCTTTCCGTTCCCGATGTCCTTTATGGTCAGAATAAACACACTAACCGGTGCGTTGAGGTAATTTGTTGCCTTGACATATATGTTGGAATTATTATTATGACCCTAGGTGTCCTAGGGGATCATCTAGTAATCTGGCCATGATTTGTGTCCCAGTGTGATGATTCTGGCCTTTATTCTCGAAAGCATTCTGTGATGCTACTTAGGAGTAGGTATTTTATTCCTGGGTTCTTGAACCCGAGATTCACTCTACTTACTTCATGTTGATAGTGTTTGCTAGTTCCTTTAGGTTATTAGTAACCTTGCGATAGTCCTCGAGGTCCGTGGTATTTCCTTCTTCCAAATACCATGAACCATTCAGGCAGAAGTTATTTGAACCAAAAGATCACAACCAGAGTACTCTTGAGGAGTTCTGCATTCATAGATCATGACTCTGCCAGTCCTACCTCTCGGCATGGGTTATCCGGAAGAAACATGTTGAACTTGGTTCGACCTACTAATCTATGCATCCACAACTCACAAAATTATATGTTCTTTGAGTTGTCCCTCTTAGTTGTCTTCTGACCCTCGTCTATCATTTGATAGTCAAGAGTATGCGTGCATTCGTTCATCGATACCTATTACTCTTGTGGTCTGTCAAGCCATTCTATTCCGGAATGACTAGGAGAAACAAACTCCAGTACCTTGTCCATATCCAGGATCGGGTCAAAGCAGTTGTAATTCGCAGATCAAATACTAATTCAGCTTTTGTTCTATTCTACCCTGAAGTATTACCACTTTATGTCAAGAACGTCATGAGAATTGCACCTTCCCTTATGGATTCTTGACGTAGTGATACTTCTTGCCATCATTGTTCATTCCTCGGTTTCCGTGTTATTGTAACCGGAATGCCGATAAGTGAACCATGATGTGTGAAACCAATACTCCTAGCAACCTTGTTGCTTGGTAGTTAAAGGACGATAACCTCATTCTTAGCATGTTGATTATTGAATCGTCACCCTAAGATTGATTGTGCTACCTAGTCCCTATTTCTGGTGCACTCTTCGGTCGTTGAGTTAGGATTTTGTCAATCCCTCGCTCATTTGATCATATCGTCTTGCCCTGAAAAGCAAGATTGCCCTCGAGCTTAGTAACATACTAGTGGTTTGTGATTTTCTGATTATCTTCTCAGAAGTATCACCAGGTCGCCACCTGACCGCTATGTTCAGTTCGTGATCAAGTTGGTTTATTCCTGTAAACCACCCTTTCTCCAAGGATCCGTGTTGGATACCCCTGAGCTAGTTGGTTAAGCTATACATCAACTTGGAGAGTTGGAGGATAAAAGCTTGCCTGGCTTAGTTCATTTTAAGGGATATCTTTGTGTGTGTGTGTTGAAGAAAAATGATATCTTCATCGATTGATCCTCGAGACCAGTTGTTGGAGCTATTGTCTTGCCAAAACTTTGATTTGAGTATGGGCTATCCTCAAATCAAATCAGAACCAACGATGTTCGTAATGTTGTCTTACTCGTGGATTTTCCTCGAGCATACACCATTATGTCTTTTGGGTCTGACCAATACTATCACCTTGTTCACATAGTTATGGAATTCCATCTCCATGGGAATCTGGATGAATTGTTGTTGATCCCATCGACAATATCCTTATCTTCTCCATGATTTGTGTTGAACGTCCAGCTAGTATTGGAAACTTTTATAAGCATTATCTTCATGACCGCCAATGAAGCATATGCTCGGATGTAAGAAGTGACTTCTTCTAATTCATGTGCATTTGATGCAAGTTGCCGCCGTGAATTTGAGAAAGCAAGTTGTTGCTTCCTTGGAATCATTCCAAATCAGTCATGCAAACGTGCGAAGTATTCTGTGGTCTGATAGACTGATCATCTTCATTCTATATGTATTCCTAGCACACCAAGCCACTGATTGATTTGTTCAAGGATAATAGGTTCTACGTGCTAGTCCTGAAGGTACCGGACGGATTTGTACAAGATTCCGTTATCCTCGATGATGGTTCCCCACCTGAACTCGGTAGTGTTTTATTATAAGACTACTACTTGGTCATGCCTGCCCGAGGTAGCGTGTCCACATGTTTGTAGCAGAACCAACTCATGTTTTGGAGCTTGCTATCGTAGTTCATTCCCCGAGATTCCCGCAACGCCATCTTGTCGACTTGTGTTGCAAACTTTAATTTTCTTTCTAGACTTGAGGAGTTTGGAATATCCTGACACCAGCCAGATCTGAATCTTGGGTAGATATGATGGTTGGAACGTGTCCCAAGAATTATAATATTGGTCTCTCTGTAACCCGGACTGGATGTCGTGGCCAACACACCCAGCCGGAAGACCTTTTGTTGTAGTATCTTGATTGAGGAAGTTGGCCACCTCCCCATGAGGATTCCGTAGGATTTACCTCTGTAGTCAATCCTTACGGATTCTTATGCTCCCAAAGTCCGACCTTTTACTTGATGTTCTAGATACCAAACCATGTAAATGGGTTACGCTAGCACATCAAGGAGAACATTAGAAGCGGAGTGCTAAATGTCTCTCGGTCGATCATCCAGATTTTGTCCCCTTGGTCTCGCTAAGGTGAAATCTGAGAAAGTGTTATCTTCCTTTGCATCTGCATCGTCCATCAGTATTCATCGTGGTAGTACGTTGTGTTGCCAGGATCCTTGACACGGATGTTGGTAAAACCTTGATGAATATGGAAATGCTCAAGTTTTTGGGAGCATGCACAAGCATTAGGTGCTATCATAGTTACTAACCGAGATTGTTCCCAGTTTCCTCGGTTATGCTATAACTTTTCAAATAGTTGACTCACTCTCTACTGTTGAGCTTCTCCCCAGTTACTAAAATCATCCCTTGTGTTGTTTTCAACAAGGTAATCCACATCATCCATTCTACTCCGGGTATTCCATTCTACCGAACCCCTCCAATGGTCGCTCGAGAATTGCCTTAGGCTGGTATAAAGAGTTTCAATGATCTCTGAATCAAAGGTAATTCTTTTTGCCACTTAAGGGGATATATCTACGAATCACCCTCCTCCAGGATGTCTCGCTGAGGTATCATGGCAACTCAACTCCTCGCTACGTTGACAACCATTCACCACCCTCGTAAGTGTGGAATTGTTGTCTACTTAGTGATCCTTCGTCATCTGTCTTACTCCATTTCTTCAGATGTATGCTTTGTGTCTCAGCTTGATAGATGTGTCAATGTCTCATCCCATGAGTTGATCCTGAGTTGTTCGGTCTTCGAGAAGATCGATCCTTCTAGAGTCTCCTTCTCCTCTCATTGCCATGATAGCTGGAGTTCTCAGAGAAAGACGTCGAGATCAAGGTGATGCAATGAATCAACATCCTCGAGAAAGACATATGGATCGTGAAGATCGTGTTAGCTTGTATCCCTCTGCCTTCTTACCTCACGTCTTGAATCTCGGGGCGAGATTCTTGTTTAGTGGGGGCGAGTTGTCACATCCCTAGTCCTGGCATGCACTAGACTAGCCCTTTATGTGTGCATCATGTTTAATTTTTTCAAATAAACTTGAAATGGGGATTGTCCAAACCCTAGCATTAAAGGAATTCACTAGGTTCACCTAAAATATTTTCAGTAAGTCCAAATGTCTTTCAAAAATGTTCATCATTTCTGGAAAATGCTGGAAACAGTAACCAGAGGTGTTGCACATTTTTCCATGACATATTTGGGATCTGAATTAAATCATACACTATTTGAATTTGGGCATTTAAATTCTATAAAATATTTAAAATGTCCAAATAATCCTAAACAGAAATGTTCCATGTTGGATATATTCCAAACAGTGGCCATGAGCAGTTTGGTGTTTTTTGAGTGCGCCTAAGTGTTTTTAATAAAGCCCTAAAAACTACAGAATCATAGAAAACAGAATTTAATAGAAACAACAGAGAGAGAGATAGTACCTGGACTTACCTTGAAGCCCAGCAGGGATACCAGCCCAACTGCGCGGCCCGTTACTGTGCAGCCCAGCTGCCAGTCATCTTCCTCTCCCTCGCCCCGAAGCAGCTGCGTGCTGGACGCACGCGCGTCGACACCGGCCACCTCCTGCTTCGCGCTGGAGGCCTCCCCTTCGAGCCTGTCCGCACGTGGACACGCCACGACACCCCCCTGATCCCCCTCGCTCCGGAACCTCTCCTCCTCCTCTGCTCTCTCTCTCTCTCGCGATCGACCATGAGCACCCGAGAGGACCGACGAGCTCCAGCGCGACCAATGTCCACCCCTCGCCTCGCCGATGCTTCTAGAAGAACCACCGCGCCTTCCTCTTCGTCTCCACCAACTCACGTGACGCCGGGTGCACCGCAGCGTCGTCCTCGCCCCTTCATCGCCGCATCTGTCCGGCGATCGCCGCGGTCGATTCGCCGTCTCCGAGGCCTCCCCGAGACCACCGAGCTACTCTTCGACCTCGCTGTGAGCCCTGGAGTATTTACCCTCACCTCTCCCTCTCTGGTCCGTCCCCTAGCTAGCTGCGCCTCCATGGCCGTAGCTCGCCGTCCGCCATGACCGGCGAGCCCCGCGCCCCCGAGCTCCCGCACTTGCGTTTGTTGCACCGGCGTGCTCCTGGTGACCCCAGGAACCCGTAGAGCCCCTCAGCTGATCTCGCCGTGCCGTGTAACGCCGAACCTAACCCCATCCGAGCTCCGGCCACCGCAAAACTCGTCGCCGGTGCCTCTGCAGGCCACCCCAGCTCCAGCCGCCACCACCACTGGATGTGCCCCTCCGCCAGCTCCCCATAGATGCTCCCCGCGCGCCAAAACGGACCATGTAGCAAAATCCCGACGCCCTCCGCCGCGGATTTGGTCGCCGGCGTTTACACGCCGGTGATGATGACGTGGCAACGTCATTAGGACTTAATCACGCTTAGTTTAATCACACCAGCCACTCACATTAGGGCCCCACCAGCTAAATAACCTCGGGTTATTATCTTAACTAGATTTAGTTACAACCAGTGGGCCCACGCGTCAGTTTGACCATGCTGACGTGGCCGTTGACTGGGCCCACCTGCCAGCGACCTAAACCAGCCCTGTGTCACTGACGTGTGGCCCCCACACGTCAGATTTGACCTGGACCACCCTGTTGACCCTGCTGACGTCACCCTGACGCAATGCTGACGCAATATTTATTTTCTGGAATTAAAATAAATCAGAAATGATTTATAAATTTCAGAAAATGCCCAAAACTTCTAAAATTCATATAAAATCAACCGTAACTCCAAATGAGATAAATTATATATTAAAAATGATCAGAAAAATCCAATCTATCCATATGTACCATTTTCATGCATGTTAGAACAACTTTTGTTCACTGTTTAGGTCAAATCAATTAAATGGCATTTGAATAATCACATATGGAGTTTGAATTTGAATCTTGTATTCAAACCAACTTCATTTAATCTGCTGCTAGTTGCATTAGCCCAAAACACATTCATATTGCCATGTCATGATCATGCATCATATTGTGCATTGCATTGATTGTGTTTCCTTCTGTGTTGCCGGTATTTGTCCCCTATCGATAGACGTGATACCGATGATGAGATCGATGACACCGATGAAGAACTATACTATCTTCAGAAGTGCCAGGCAAGCAAAACCCCCTTGTTCATTCCGATACAATCCTACTCTCTTGCTCCTGCTCTCTTTTATTGCATTAAGACAACAACGATTCAACTGTTACTTGCTGCGGTAGCTGAACCCCTTTATCCTCTGCATGACCTGTCATTGCCACAGTAAATAGATGAAACCCACTAGCATGAGTAGGAGTTGTTTGAGCCCTGATGTGCCTACTCATTCATGCTTGTTGTCATGCCTACTACTGCTTAGAGTTGAATCAGGTCTGATTCATCCAGGATGAATCAGAGGTGTGTGAACATGTCCTACTGTGTGTGAGCTAAGTGTGTAAACACGATTTGGTAAAGGTAGCGGTGAGAGGCCATGTAGGAGTACATGGTGGGTTGTCTCATTGCAGCCGTCCTCAGGAACTGAGTTCTGTGTTTGTGATCCATGATGCAGCTACTACCACGCATTGGGCCCGAAACCAATGGACCCTCTCGGCTTCTTAATCACCCTTGTCCTCTGTCCAGGAGTTGCAAGTAGTTTCTGGTGTTTGTAGTATGCTGGAGGCCGTGGGCAGCGCTGACCGGAGGGGTGGGCTGTGATACGGTAGGCACGTGGCACGGTGTACCAGGCGCCCGTTTGGTGTCTCGGAACCCTGTTCACATCGTTTGGGGCTGTGAGCGAAACCCCGGCCGGATCTCCTCATGGATGGAACCCGAATAGGCGATAAACCTGGACTAGAGACTTGAGTGTTTAGGCAGGTCGTGGCCGACACCCACGTTGGGCTTCCGCTTGAAGGTTGCCGAGTACATGTCGTGTAAATGGCGGTAAGTGCTGAGAGCGTGTGTGAAGAAGTACACCCCTGCAGGGTTAACATCATCTATTCGAATAGCCGTGTCCGCGGAAAAGGACTTCTGGGTTGCCTGTACAGTTCATAGACAAGTGAAAGTGGATACTTTAAAATGCGCAAGATAAGCATGAGTGCTATGGATGGCGTTTTCATAGGGAGACGGGAGTGGATCCATAGTGGTGTATTGGTTGGTGAATATGTGGACTCGTGTGCGCCACCTCAAAAGAGTTACTTGCAGTCGTAGTTTAGGATAGCCACCGAGTCAAAGCTGGCTTGCTGCAGTTAAACCCCACCATCCCCTTTGTTGATAATGATGCATATGTAGTTAGTTCTAGTGTAAGTCTTGCTGGGTACATTTGTACTCACGTTTGCCTATTTTATGTTTTTGCAGAGAGATTTCCGTCTCACTAGTAGTTCCGCGTGGACTTCGACGTTTAGCTTGTTACCTCAGGTACGATCTTGTGCCCTCGGCAGGATCTGGTAGATAGTCAGGCTTCTCAGCCTTTTTCATCTATAGTTGTCTGTACTCAGACATGTTAAGCTTCCGCTTGTGTTTTGACTTGTATGCTCTGAATGCTGGGTCGAGAGACCCATGTTTGTAATATCTCGCTCCTCGGAGCCTAATGAATAAATACTTGAGTCGTAGAGTCATGTTGTGATGCCATGTTGTATTTGCACATATCGAGCATATTGTGTGTATGTTATTGAAATGCTTGGTATGAGTGGGATCTGACTAACTAGTTGTTTATCCTTAGTAGCCTCTCTTACCGGGAAATGTCTCCTAGTGCTTCCACTGAGCCATGGTAGCTTGCTACTGCTCCGGAACACTTAGGCTGGCCGGCATGTGTCCTTCTTCGTTCCTGTGTCTGTCCCCTCGGGGAAATGTCACGCGATGAATACCGGAGTCCTGCTAGCCCAGTGCTACAGCCTGGATTCACTCGCTGATGACCGACACGTTCGATGCTGGGTCATGGATGCCTGTCCCTGTAGGTTTGTGCCACTTTGGGTTTACGACTAGCCATGTCAGCCCGGGCTCCTTATCATATGGATGCTAGCGACACTATCATATACGTGTACCAAAAGGCGCAAACGGTCCCGGGCAAAGATAAGGCGACACCCGTGGGAATATCGTGCGTGAGGTCACAATGTGATATGAGGTGTTACATGCTAGATCGATGTGGCATTGAGTCGGGGTCCTGTCACCTTCTCCAACATAGCTCTTCGACTCCACGTCGTTGCCAAGAAGCTAACCTGCCGTCAATGGTCAACCCGCCTAGCTTGGCTTCAACCAGAGGGTAGCAGCGGTGGCCTTACTTCGACCTGAGCGGTGGCGACCTACCGTGTTCTAGTTTTCCTTGTTTTCCGTGTGGCATGGTCTTGTTGGCAGCAGGGCGGGGCCTCGGCGGAGCTGGCGATGTCCTATGTCTCATTGCCGGCGGGCGGCGCCTCGGCGAAGCGGGGGAAATCCTCCCCCTTGTTGCTGGCAGGGAGGGGCCTCGGCTGAGCCGGCGATGTCATATGCCTCATTGTTGGCGGGGCAGGGCCTCGGCGGAGCCGGCGGTGTCCTCTGCCTCGTTGTTGGCGCCACGGGGCCTCGACAGAGCAGGGCCTCATCGACGCCAGCGGAGCGGGGACTCGTCGGAGCCGGCATTGTCCTCTGCCTCATCCTCGGTCTCGCTAAACAGTGCCTGGCCCACTTCATCGCCCTCTTTGTAGGCGGCCGCAGCCTCCACCACCCGCACGCGGTACCGCCAGTGCTCGAGGCAGCCCTCGCGGGCGGAGCGGTATAAGTCGAGCAGCGCCTCTTGCTCCACCCGCTCCGCGGTGATCTGCTCCTCCACCTGCAGGTGCTCCTGGAGGAGATGGTGGTTGTAGGCGGCGTCGGCCTGCGCCTCCCGGAACTACTCCTCACACTTCTGCCTCACCGTGTCCATATATTGGGCACGGGCCTCGCCGATGGTCATGGTCCAATGCACCGACGAGGATGGCGCGAAGGAGGGGGTTGGCCTCGGATCATCGACTACCATGTTCTCCATTGAGACGTCGTCGTCCTCCGGCTGCCTGCTGTGACACTCCAAAAATTTTGTTTTGGTTTTTAGCAAATTCTTTGTTTGATTTGAAGGAGGCTATTTAAAATCTTTCAAAATAAGATCCTTCTTCTCAAAATTTTCTATTTTGGCAAATATTTTATTTTTGGGTCATCCAACCTTGATGTTTAGTATTGAAGGCTTTTCATTGGGGTTGACTCATCACAATTAATTTTGGAAAGATTTTTTTATTAAAAAGAAACCCTATGGGTTTTGGATTTATTCTTTTAATTCAAACCATTCTCTTTCGCCATGCTTCTTGTTGAAACTTTCTTCCAAAACCCCTCCCTCCACTGTGGGTCAAGTCAATTATCCAATCCTAGCAAGTTCAACCCATTTCTGATTTTTATTCTATTTATTTTATCCCCAAAATTATTTCTGGCATTTATTTTGGACCTAGGTGATTTACAAAGGAAGTACCTGATTACTTTTGAGTTTTGATCCCAAACAAACTTCTCTGACTAGTCCTTAGCACCCCCAACCTAGATCCATCAAGACCCACTTGTCCACAGTTCAAAATTTTCAAGTTTTGCTCATTACAAGTTTGGACCAGATTTGTCATTTTTGGTGAAATTCAATATTTTTCCTTCTCCAAAATTTCTGGGATAAATCAGGCAACCCCTAGATGCATCAAGAGACCACCTCGCCAAAGATCAGCTCCAGAAAAAATTTCCACATGCCAAAATCATTTCATCAGACACCTGGCATGCACTGTTCCTAGCAAAATTCAGTAAAATTCAGAGTTTTAGTGTTTCAGTTCTGCCGTCAGTGTCGTTTTCTTCAGAGCGCGGCGTCAATCTCACCAGTGCCCGCTCTGACGCGATGCTCAATGCTCCTTCTTATCCAGAGCGCCGCATGGTCATTTGGACGGGCACCAGCATCGGTGGTGACATGTCTCGCCGACGCCGGCAACTTCTGCAGTGGTAGAGCCACCCGTGGTGGCCGGCAGGGACCAGCACCACCTTTCGGCGCCGTCCAGCACCGCCCAAGCCACCCGAAGCCTCCGTGTGGCTGTCCGCTTGCCTGTGCACGCTGCAGCACTGTCGCCGTGGCCTGAGTAGCGCAGAGCATGCTCTCTGCCGCCGACGAGCTCCGTGAGCTTTCCGTCAGAAACATGGAGTATCACCCAAGGCAGGCCAAGCTTAGCACTTGGACGGAACCAGTAGACCATCGCGATGATGCCTAGCCCCCTAAATCACCTGACCGACCACTGCCTCGCCATAATCATCGCCGAAGTTATCCCGTTCTCGGCCACCGCCTCGGACCGGCTATAAAAGGAGCCCTCGAGCTCGTTCTCGACCCAGTGCCACTCCCCCACCTCACCAGAGCCCTGCCTAGCCACTAGGAGGACCCCGAGGAGGTCTCCTTCCCCGACTCTGACCGCCCTGATACGCTTCGGGCTCCGACACGATCCACTCCGGTGAGGACACCTCTGCCTCCCAAACCACGTCAGCAACCCCCTAGTGCACCCACACGTCTGACCCTAGCCTCGATTTGGCATTTGCAGCTCTACTAGGAGAGATCCACCACCGCCCAAACCGTCGTCCGCCGGAGTAAAGGCCGCCGTCGACGTGGTGCTCGCCGACAACCAACTCCACCACTCACAAACGCGGAAGAGCACCCCGAGTCCGTAGGTACCATCCACTCCTCCTAACTCGCCGTGGATCGCCGCCGACGACCACCGCAGCCTTCGGGCGTCGGTGACTCTATTTTAAAGATTCAAACCTGACGGGTGGGACCCCCTCGTCAGTGTTTTCTTCTTTTTGAACCGTTTTCTGAAAACGCCTTCGGGCAGAATATATTTTCCTTTGGCGTTGGCGTGTTTCTAATCGAAACGTTTTCGGTTTTTATAAACTACCCCCTGGAAACCTTCTGTTTCATTACAGATGAGTCCCTGGAATAAAACCCTAATAACTTTAAACAGAAAATGATTTTTGATTGATTCTTTTTCTGTCATCTTTGTTTTTCTGTCCAGTTGTTTATTATATTTATTTGCAAAATATTTGGAACACTTCTTTTGCACACACGGTATTACGTTAGTACGCGTTTTCTTTATACCGTAGATACCGGAGGAGGTGACGGAACCGCAAACTTCACCGAGTTAGACTCCGACTACTCCGAACCAGGCAAGCATGTTTGAACCTTTGATATGATGGGTGTTTTGCATGTTTGCTTGAGTGGTTATTTCATGGCATATTTATATGAATATCAGTAAATGTTATATTGCATGCAAAGCTAATGCAAGTGAGCTTCGGAACTCGGTGTGCTATTTGATGCGAGTTTACATGATCATGTGGTGACATGAAAGGTGGTAAGATGGTATTGTTGAAGCATGCCAGTCTTATGCCAAACCATTTAACTCCAGTGATAACGTGGATCAGGTCACGTTACCATCTGTCTCCTTTTTGTGCTACCACATGTTTTCTGCAAAGAATATGGTTTAGTAAGTTGCAAACCTGTTTCCTCGTACACACCAAATAGAGGGACCGTGATGAGGGTTCCATGGCCCTGGAATAAAGCCAGTCATCCGGTCAGGGGGCATGGGTGTTTCCAGTTGGGATCGAGAGGGGTGAACCCCTTGGAGCGGCGATAGAAATTTGATCCAATGCTACTCGAGGTTGTGGCCTCCCCGTCTCAAAGTTCTTCTCGAACATTGCCTAGGTTGATTCCTAGCATCAGGATGTGGAATGGGTGTGTACTGGTTAGATGGGTTTCTTCTGAAATACTGTAAACGGAACTAGTCCTTCGTGACTACTGAAATCCGTTAGCTGTGGTTAAATAGTACAAACTCTGCAGAGTCAAAATCATTCGAGCAACCGTATCTATGGTCAAGGACTATGTTCAACTTGTCTTTGTCAGTCTCAGTGTCAGTCTCAGTGACAATCTCCGGTGAATAAACATGAGTGTTAAATTCGGCTGAATGATTACTCCTGTGGATGGACTAACCCGTTTATTATTATGTACTGAGTATTTCCTTGGAGTGATTTAACTTCATGAATTTATTGAATATGAATGATGAAATATAAGCCCTTTCTGTGATTTCGCTCAGACGTCCGACTGTGGCACTCTTGTTATTTACTTTTGATATAAGCCCTTTATGTGATGTCGCTCAGACATCCAACTGTGGCACTCTTGTTATTTACTTTCGATATAAGCCCTTTCTGTGATGTCGCTCAGACGTCCGACTGTGGCACCCTTGTTATTTACTTTCGATATAAGCCCTTTCTGTGATGTCACCTAGACGTCTGACTGTGGCACTCTTGTTAATTACTTTCATTATAAGCCCTTTCCAAGATGTCGCGTAGACGTCCGACTGTGGCACGCACTGTCATTTACATTTCAATATAAGCCCTTTATGTGGTGTCGCTTAGACGCCCAACTGCGGCATGTTAATTTATTTTTACCTTTCGAGGCGTTGCTTCAGACACCCGATCGGATTTCAGTTATTTTATTGGGATTTCGGGAGGACTACCGCCTGACTTCCTTTTTATTTAACATGCCGTGCAAATTTATTATTTGAGTATGCATTGCTAACTGCTCATGTGCATCATGTTTGCATTTGTTATATCTTATGTCCGAACTGTCTTGCGAGTACATTCAAAGTACTCACCTGGCTTGTTGATTTGGCCAGATGTTGACGAAGGCGATCTTATGGATGAAGAGTACGATAGCGAATCCGACGCCTACAGGAGTCCCAGTCAGTCCCGTGCGATCCTGGAATTGGTCACTTGTATCATATACGCTTTTGCTACCCTAATAAAGTCATCGAGCCTCACTCCGACGCTCGATGAGCTGTAAGATTAGGAGTCATGTCACCCACTTCACTGTGACATATCCACCACCATTTATTTTACAAGTCAGTAGTATGCCACCACACCCTTGTGTCATATCCGCCCTTATGTATAGTATTGGCATGCTTGTAATAAATTGTTGAGCAGCCTCAGCTCAACCTTGTATAATAATTAGTACTTCTGGGTTTCTGTATCAAGGATTTGTCTGCCAGTAAGGAGATACGTCCTATACTGGTTTATATAAGGTTCGGTTTCTCAATAAGCTTTTTATTGGAAAACCGGTCATGACACACTTGGTATCAGAGCCAGGCTGACTACCTTGGTCACGATACGGAAATGATGCCATATGGGTCATCACAGATAGATTGACTAAGGTAGCACATTTCATCCCAGTAAAGATAACCCACACCACTCAGAAGCTTGCCAAGCTTTATCTCTCCCGTATCGTCTATCTGCATGGAGTTCCAAAGACTATAATATCTGACAGAGGCACCCAATTCGTCTCTAGATTTTGGGAACAATTACAACAAGCTCTAGGAACTCAACTAGCATTCAGTACAACATACCACCCCCAGACTGATGGACAAACTGAACGCGTGAACCAAATTCTAGAGGACATGCTGAGAGCGTGTGTCCTCACCTATGGAACCAGTTGGGAAGAAAGCTTGCCATATGCCGAGTTTGCATACAACAACAGTTACCAAGCCAGCCTACAAATGGCACCTTTTGAAGCCTTGTACGGGCGGAGATGTCGTACCCCACTAAATTGGTCAGAGACCGGGGACAGTTGTATCTTCGGCCCAGACATGCTCAAGGAAGCTGAGGAGAAAGTTAAACTAATCAGGGACCGACTCAAGACAGCTCAAAGCCGACAGAAGAGTTATTACGATCGAAAACATCGGGGAGTCAGCTTTGAACCCGGTGAGTATGTGTACCTACGAGTATCTCCTATGAGGGGCCTGCAATGATTCAAAGTTAAAGGAAAGCTAGCACTAAGATTCATCGGACCCTTCTGTGTAGTTGCGCGAAGAGGCACAGTAGCCTACCAGCTAGACCTACCCGAAGAACTGTCAGACGTCCACGACATGTTCCACGTCTCACAGTTGAGGAAATGTGTAAGCAACCCAGAGAAGCATGTATCTCATGAAGACATTGACGTGCAACCAGACCTCACCTACAGGGAACTTCCAATAAAAATATTGGAGGGGTCTGAAAGGAGGACCCGTCAGAAAACAATTAAGTTTTTCAAAGTTCAGTGGAGCAATCACACCGAGGATGAAGCAACATAGGAAAGAGAGGATTTTCTTCGGACAGAACACCCACACCTGTTTGAGGATCTGCTGAAATCTCGGGGACGAGATTTTTCCTAAGGGGGTAGGTGTTGTGACACTCCAAATATTTTCTTTTGGTTTTTAGCAAATTCTTTGTTTGATTTGAAGGAGGCTATTTAAAATCTTTCAAAAAAAAGATCCTTCTTCTCAAAATTTTCTCTTTTGGCAAATATTTTATTTTTGGGTCATCCTCAACCTTGATGTTTAGTATTGAAGGCTTTTCATTGTGGTTGACTCATCACAATTAATTTTAGAAATATTTTTTTATTAAAAAGAAACCTATGGGTTTTGGATTTATTCTTTTAATTCAAACCATTCTCTTTTGCCATACTTCTTGTTGAAACTTTCTTCCAAAACCCCTCCCTCCACTGTGGGTCAAGTCAATTATCCAATCCTAGCAAGTTCAACCCATTTCTGATTTTTATTCCATTTATTTTATCCCCAAAACTATTTCTGTCATTTATTTTGGACCTAGGTGATTTACAAAGGAAGTACCAGATTACTTTTGAGTTTTGATCCCAAACAAACTTCTCTGACTAGTCCTTAGGACCCCCAACCTAGATCCATCAAGACCCACTTGTCCACAGTTCAAAATTTTCAAGTTTTGCTCATTACAAGTTTGGACCAAATTTGTCATTTTTGGTCAAATTCAATATTTTCCTTATCCAAAAATTCTGGGATAAATCAGGTAACCCCTAGATGCATCAAGAGACCACCTCACCAAAGATCAGCTCCAGAAAAATTTTCCACATGCCAAAATCATTTCATCAAACACCTAGCATGCACTGTTCTTGGCAAAATTCAGTAAAATTCAGAGTTTCAGTGTTTCAGTTCTGCCGTCAGTGTCGTTTTCTTCAGAGCATGGTGTCAATCTCACCAGTGCCCGCTCTGGCGCGATGCTCACTACTCCTTCTTCTTATCCAGAGCGCTGCACGGTCATTTGGACGGGCACCAGCATCGGTGGTGACGTGTCTTGCCAACGCCGGCAACTTCTGCGGTGGCAGATCCACCCGTGGCGGCCGGCAGGGACCCGCACCACCTTTCGGCACCGTCCAGCACCGCCCAAGCCACCCGAAGACTCCGTGTGGCTGTCCGCTTGCCTGTGCACACCGCGACACCGTTGCTGTGGCCTGAGCAACGCAGAGCATGCTCTCTGCCACCGCTGAGCTCCGTGAGCCGTTCCGTCAGAAACTTGGAGTATCACCCAAGGCAGGCCAAGCTTAGAACCTGGACGGAACCAGTAGACCATTGCGATGATGCCTAGCCCCCTAAATCACCTGACCGACCACTACCTTGCCGTAATCATCGCCGGAGTTATCCCGTTCTCGGCCACCGCCTCAGACCGGCTATAAAAGGAGCCCTCGAGCTCGTTCTCGACCCAGCGCCACTCCCCCACCTCACTAGAGCCCCGCCTAGCCACTAGGAGGACCCCAAGGAGGTCTCCTTCCCCGACTCCGGCCGCCCCGATCCGCTTCGGGCTCCGACACGATCCACTCCGGTGAGAACACCTCTGCCTCGCAAACCGCGTCAGCAACCCCCTAGTGTACCCACACGCCTGACCCTAGCCTCGATTTGGCATTTGCAGCTCTCCTAGGCGAGATCCACCACCGCCCGAATCGCCGTCCTCCGGAGTAAAGTCCGCCATTGACGTGGTGCTCGCCGACGACCAACTCCACCACCCACAGACGCGAAAGAGCACCCCGAGTCCGTAGGTACCATCCACTCCTCCTAACTCGCCGTGGATCGCCACCAGCGACCACCGTAGCCTTCGGGCGCAGGTGACTCTGTTTTAAAGATTCAAACCTGACGGGTGGGACCCCCTCGTCAGTGTTTTCTTCTTTTTGAACCGTTTTCTGAAAACGCCTTCGGGCAGAATACGTTTTCCTTTGGGGTTGGCGTGTTTCTAATCGAAACATTTTCTATTCTTATAAACTACCCCTGGAAACCTTCTGTTTCATTACAGATGGGTCCCTGGACTAAAACCCTAAAATCTTTTAAACAGAAAATGATTTTTGATTGATTCTTTTTCTGGCATCTTATTTTTCTGTCTAGTTTTTTTATCATATCTATTTGAAAAATATTTGTAACACTTTTTGTGCACACATGGTATTTACGTTAGTACGCGTTTTCTTTATACCGTAGATACCGGAGGAGGTGACGGAACCGCAAACTTCACCGAGTTAGACTCTGACTACTCCGAACCAGGCAAGCATGTTTGAACCTTTGATATGATGGGTGTTTTGCATGTTTGCTTGAGTGGTTATTTCATGGCATGTTTATATGAATATCAGTAAATGTTATATTGCATGCAAATCTAATGCAAGTGAGCTTCGAAACTCGATGTGCTATTTGATGCGAGTTTACATGATCATGTGGTGACATGAAAGGTGGTAAGATGGTATTGTTGAAGCATGCTAGTCTTATGCCAAACCATTTAACGCTAGTGATAACGTGGATCAGGTCACGTTACCATCTGTTTTCTTTTTGTGCTACCACATGTTTTCTGCAAAGAATATGGTTTAGTAAGTTGCAAACCTCTTTCCTCGTACACACCAAATAGAGGGACCGTGACGAGGGTTCCATGGCCCTGGATTAAAGCCAGTCATCCGGTCAGGGGGCATGGGTGTTTCCGGTAGGGACCGAGAGGGGGGCACCCCTTGGAGCGCGCAATAGAAATTTGATCCCATGCTACTCGAGGTTGTGGC
The DNA here is from genome assembly GCF_002162155.2 of Triticum dicoccoides. NCBI lineage: Eukaryota > Viridiplantae > Streptophyta > Magnoliopsida > Poales > Poaceae > Triticum > Triticum dicoccoides. Next base: position 545,161,480 of record NC_041381.1, on the reverse strand, counting down.
CTCCCCATCTCAAAGTTCTTCTCGAACGTTGCCTAGGGTGATTCCTGGCATCGGGATGTGGAATGGGTGTGTACTGGTTAGATGGGTTTCTTTTGAAATATCATAAACGGAACTAGTCCTTCGTGACTACTGAAATCCGTTAGCTGTGGTTAAATAGTACAAACTCTGCAGAGTCAAAATCATTCGAGCAACCATATCTATGGTCAAGGACTGTGTTCAACTTGTCTTTGTCAGTCTCAGTGTCAGTCTCAGTGACAATCTCTGGTGAATAAACATGAGTGTTAAATCCGGCTGAATGATTACTCCTGTGGATGGACTAACCCGTTTATTATTATGTACTGAGTATTTCCTTGGAGTGACTTAACTTCATGAATTTGTTGAATACGAATGATGAAATATAAGCCCTTTCTGTGATGTCGCTCAGACGTCCGACTATGGCACTCTTGTTATTTACTTTTGATATAAGCCCTTTATGTGATGTCGCTCAGACGTCCGACTGTGGCACTCCTGTTATTTACTTTCGATATAAGCCCTTTTTGTGATGTCGCTCAGACGTCCGACTGTGGCACCCTTGTTATTTACTTTCGATATAAGCCCTTTCTGTGATGTCGCCCAGACGTCCGACTGTGGCAATCTTGTTAATTACTTTCATTATAAGCCCTTTCCGAGATGTCACGTAGACGTCCGACTGTGGCACGCACTATCATTTACATTTCAATATAAGCCCTTTATGTGGTGTCGCTCAGACGCTCGACTGCGGCATGTTAATTTATTTTTACCTTTTGAGGCATTGCTTCAGACACCCGATCGGATTTCAGTTATTTTCTTGGGATTTCGGGAGGACTACCGCCTGACTTCCTTTTTATTTAACATGACGTGCAAATTTATTATTTGAGTATGCATTGCTAACTGCTCATGTGCATCATGTTTGCATTTGTTATATCCTATCTCCGAACTGTCTTGCGAGTACATTCAAAGTACTCACCTGGCTTGTTGATTTGGCCAGATGTTGACGAAGGCGATCTTATGGATGAAGAGTATGATAGCGAGTCCGACGCCTAGAGGAGTCCCAGTCAGTCCCGTGCGATCCTGGAATTGGTCACTTGTATCATATATGCTTCCGCTACCCGAATAAAGTCATCAAGCCTCACTCCGACGCTCGATGAGCTGTAAGATTAGGATTCATGTCACCCACTTCACTGTGACATATCCACCACCATTTTTTTACTGGTCAGTAGTATGCCACCACACCCTTGTGTCATATCCGCCCTTATGTATTAGTATTGGCATGCTTGTAATAAATTGTTGAGCAGCCTCAGCTCAACCTTGTATAATAATTAGTACTTCTGGGTTTCTGTATCAAGGATTTGTCTGCCAGTAAGGAGATACTTCCTATACTGGTTTATATAAGGGTCGGTTTCTCAATAAGCTTTTTATTGGAAAACCGGTCGTGACATCTGCCAGCCAGCCAGTCAGCAGCAATGGCTGCCACTTCCTTGTGGTCCGTCATCCGCCCGCCCCGAAGAGCGCTGGAGCACGAGGAAGCCATGGTGGGAAGTAGTGGTGTGGACAGGAGAAAGGGAACGGATGCGGATGACTGCGGCTATGGCTGGTGCAGCAGTTTATATAGCAATGGTGGGCGGCGGAGGGACGGACATGTAGCACCGGAGTAGCTGACTCGGCAACCGTGTATCATTAATGTGCGGCAGACGGACGGACGGATGACACTTGTGTTGTTTGAAAGCGGAGCAATTACCTGCACCGGGAAGTGGGGCAGGTGATGCTGACTGTTTTGGTCGGAAATCGCGCGTGGGCGAGGAGATGACTTTACTTGGAGAGGATGACAATGGGGACCCACCAGCGCCATAGCCTCACGTATGCAAGTGCCTCCTTATTATATAAAACTATAATTTTTTCCTTCCTCCTAGTATCCTGACATCATGGTCCCACACCATTGTCAACCTATGTAGTCAATAAACGAGAGAATTGCACAAGAAGCGGTCGATAGCTGGGACCAAGAAGCTCGAGCAGTATTTGTGTTTTTGAGGTGTGAGCACTGCAGAGTTTTTATTGAGCAATGTTTAGCCCGGATATTAATTTTTCTCCTCTGAACAACAACAAAAACATCGCTGCGGGTATTAACTGGGCGGGCTGTGGCCCGTCTAGCCCAGGCCAGATATCTAGCCCAGATATTAATTCTTTTCAAGCTGAAAATGGCTAGCCTAGCTATACTTTTTTTAGGAATACCCAGGCAAGGTCAAGTTGTTATTCTCCGCCCCGCTGGGCTGCAAATCTTTCCTAGGAGGGATGCATTAGGCTTAACAAGAAAATGGGCTTTAAGAAATAATAAATGGGATGTAATTATAAAAACTGGGCAGTAACTATAAAAAATGCACCAAACACGTAATTACTTTATAAAACATTATTTTTGGATATTGAAAATTTTAATTTCATTAATTGTTGCGAGCGCAATGTTTCATTGGATTTTTACGTAATATAAATTTATATTGAATTGTATTCAATCTGACTAGAAATTTCGGGATAAAAGTATTTCGGAACCCATCAAAACAAACTGTAAATGGGTTGTAGTAAATTCCATAAGAATTAAAAAGTGGGCTGCACATTCTTACGAATCTCAAATGGGCTATAAGTTCTCTGCCACACACTTGTGGCCTTACTAAGTTGACGCGTCCCCTAAAAAAGAGAGTTGACGCGTATGCAAGGCTTTGTCAACTTATAGTCAACACACAGTTCTAGCAGCAGTAGCCGTTGGATATCCATCCAACTAATGTCGTGCTTCTTCTTCAATCTCGGATATTCTAGCTTCACCCGCCCAAAAAATGATTCCTCCCCCTGACATCTGGGGTGCACCATCTTGGAAGCTGACCTGTGGGCCTACTAAGTTGACGCGTACCAAGGGCTTTGTGAACTTAGTCATTATAAATGATTCTAGCTACAGTGACCGTACGATGTCCATCCAATGGCCTTCGTGCTTCTTCAACCTCTGGTCTTCTTGCTCTAGCCGCCCAAAGCAGCGCCGGTCGTGCCGCCTGCTCCTACCTCCCGTGGCCGGCTGTGCTGCCGCGGAGGCCTCACTGCCCCCTTATACTCCCACCGCTGGCCAAGCCATCCATCCACTCACCCACACCCCCTGTTATTCTGCGGCGACAGCAGCCTCACACTGCAACCGAACCAGTGAACCCTCGTACTCCTCTCTGCGTGGGCATCCGCTGTTGCATCTTCCCCGGCTCCGCAGCATCCCCTTCCTAGGCCTCACCATCGTCCACCGCCGTGGTGTTCTCGGCGCGGCATGGTCAATATGGTCAACGACCAACTTCCATCGGAAGAGTACTGTACGTGGAGAGGCTGACAGCTGGGTCCATGGCAGCCGCAAGGAAGTGCCTCCTTATTACGTGTAAAATAATTATTCCTCCACCTGACAGCGGGGACCCACCGGACGGGCCACCGTATTTCGTGAAAAAAATGTTTCCCACCTGACTCTTGGGACCCACCAGCTACATCTTCGCATGCAAGGAAGTTCGTCAAGGCAAAAAAAACGATTCGCCCCCTGACTGCTGGGACCTACCAGCTACATCTTTGCACGCAAGGAAGTGCGTGACAGTCTGGACCCACCTATTCAAAGCATACGTAGTGTTGTCATTCTGGTCGATGTAGAGGCACGCACGTGTCGTAGTAGAGATGTGCACATAGTGTCGTGGAATTAACACGTCAGATGTCCTCATGAAAGGACTTAGTCGTGGAGCCATCACGACGGGTTAGCTTGAAGGGGTTAAACCAGACAAGGGATACGGGAGTTTTATACTAGTTCGGCCCCTTCGATGAAGGTAAAAGCCTGCGTCTAGTTGTGATGGAATTGATTGGGTTTCGATGACCAGGGAGCAAATACGCTTTGCCTGAGTCTCGAGTTGTTATCTGTTGTCCCTGAACCGCCGTCGGGTCGTCCCTTTATATACACAGGTTGACGCCCGGCCGGTCTACACAGTCCCGAGGCCGACTCATACAAGTATTCGGCTTGGTCTCTCCTTTCCTAACTTACAATATAAGTTACATAACCATAGTGGTTTACCACTATGGGCCCTAATCCGCCTTTGGGCTCCGGGCCTCTAAGCTTCATTATTAAAGCGCCATCTTCTTGGTCTTCGTGGGCTTCAATGTAGTTGAAGGTGAACCGGCCCCTCCTGGGCGGTTTACACTTAGTAGTCATATCCCCAACATTAGGCCCCAGATTGATTTGAACCTGTTCATGTCAATCCTCAATACTTAAAGAATTTCTATGAACATCTCCTTACATTTCTCGTAAACCGCCATGATGCCTTCTCCTCCAAATTTTGTTGAACCGCCGCCGTGACGTCATCCTCTGGACACAGCAACGGATCATCATGATGTCGTCTCTATATAAAAGATTAAAAAGATTCACTTCATTTAATGGTATCCCGAAAATCGAGGCTACATCTACGCCCTCGTTCGCCGCTTCAGGCTCCTCGATCCCCGTGCCTGCCTTTATCCATTTGCCTTATAAATAGGCTTGGGGTCCTTCCTCTCTTCCCCTTCCATGCCTCTTCTTCCTCCTCGTGACCTCAAGCTCTGAAGCTCTGCCGTCGACCTCAACCTTCGAGCGCTGCATCGACAGAGGACGCTGCATCAACCTGATTGTACCAGAGATCTACGGCTTTCCTCCGCTATCCTTGCGCCTCTGGTAAGCTTGTCCCTCTCAACCCTAGATCTGTTCTTAGGGTTTCCATGTTCATCCATGTTCATGAGCGTTCCTCTTTGCTTGCTGCCTTTTCCCCTACCGTCGGAACTTAGATGAATTTGTCATCCTTCTCATGCGGCCAAAATTGCGACCTTAGTCCACCTTGCCGTAGTTTCTCTTCCTGCCTTGATAGTTCCCTTCTGGACTTGTAGTGTTCTTTTGTCACCATTTTTAGGGCTCAGAATAGTTTTCTTACTACACCACGGTAGATCCAAATTTATAACAGCAAATTGCAAAACCTATTTCTGTCAACACTTAGCAGATTTTCAGTTCTGGTTCTTCCACCTGTGGCCGGTTTAACTTTTAGTAGTGACAATCCGCCACATGCCATTAGCCCTCACTTAAACCGCCATCTTGGCTTGAATAATAATTTTCGGTTTATCTCACATGTATGCTTTAATCAATTTCCCGGTTTAACACTGATTAGTACGCTCAAACCGTCAATCATAAACCGGCCTTCATTTTTCCTTTACAGTCTGCTTTCCGCAATGACCAAACAGTTCTCTGCTTGCAACTGGGTTCCGTCCCGGATCACGGAAACACAAATTAATGGATACGTTACCACTGGCGCTTTAGCTTCAAAAAGGGTCCTTCAGTGGCGAGTCCCTGGCCCAGAGTGCCCTCCTGAACCTCAAGAAGGAGAGGTGATTGTATTTATGCAACACTTAGACCGGGGATTCAGCCCGCCCGGATCAAAAAATTTCCGGGATGTCCTTGCAAGCTTTCAACTCCATCCACAAGATATTGGACCGAATTCTGTGTCCAATATTTGCAATTTTCAAGTGTTCTGTGAAGTTTACCTTCAAGAAGAACCATCTGTGGAGCTTTTTCGGGATTTTTTCCATTTAAACCGCCGCACCGAGTTCTCTGACGGTCCCAACACAGAACTTGGTGGGGTATCAATCTAGAAGTGTAACGAAGTTGATTTCCCTCATGCAAAACACCATAGCCATCCCAAAGATTGGAACCAAACTTGGTTTTATTGCCGGAACACTGCTCCTAACGGAGAAAATCCTTTATTGGGTTACCGTCCTCCCCGGCTTAGCAATGGCCACCCGTTACCTCAACGATTAACTGCTAAGGAACGACAAACTTATGCACCTCAACTCGCCAAGCTCCGGGCTCTACTGGCCAATAGTTTGACTGGCATTGATCTCGTCCGCTGCTGGGTTTCTTGGGGTATTCTGCCTTTAAGTCGCCGCCCTGGATTAATGCATGAATACACTGGCAACGTCAAGGATCCTCAACGATATCATGCAGTGGTTTTGAAGGACGATGAAGTTACTGAATCTGTGAAGAAGATTCTTGACGAACCAATCACCGCATGCAGCCAAACCGGGTTGCCACCTTTTTGCGTCTCCAACCAACTGCCAGCGGTAAAATTTAACTTGATGCTTATTGATCCGCCTCCGTTTTAATAATGCGCTAATACTCCTTTGTTTTAATTTCACAGGCTAACAGTTCCTTCTGGAAGAGGAAAGCTCAAGACATACCGGCTAGGGCTCCCCGTGTGAAGACCAAAGCCACAAAAAGAGCTGCCAAGAAGAAAACCGCCGAGTCTTCTGATCCGCCAGAAGATATTGACGAGTCGGATCAAGAGGTAGAACTTGACTCCCTTGGTTCCTTTTTCATACACCTTAATGACAATGACTATTCCCAGGATGATGCGGAGGCGAGCCATGCGAACCATGTTGAGGTAATCTCTCTTTCCTCTGACTCAGATCTTGTGCCGGTTCAAAGATTTCGCCGTGCAGTTCGAAAAGTAAAATGCTTTCACCCTCTTGCTTATTTGGACCCGCAATTTTCTTTGAAGACACATCAAGCTGAAGGGCATCGCACAACCCGACACAGTGGCCAACAAGTCACTTCTTCCGGTTTACCGGATATGCCAACCCGTAAGCGTCATCCAGAGGTTACTTGTTCTCCTAAAAAACTTTATCCTTTGAAGGGTTTATTCCGATGCCCACTCAATCCGTCTGATCCGAATTACCAGGTGTCTTCCAATTTGTCTGGTGGTTCATCAACCACTCAGCTACCTCCCCTTAAGACCGTCCCCGGGTAAATATACTGTCTTTTATATTTTTCCTTCATATTTTGGTTTACCATGCTAATCTTCGTTTTGATATCGCAGTGCCAAAGCCCGTTTTAGCAAGAAGGCTAAAACCAGTGCCCATACTAGTGAAGTTGAACCGGAGAGGGCTCCTGAAGGCACCGGTAGGACCACTGATGTTATGGATGATTCTGCCCCACAAGGTGAAGATACTGAGGCCAATCCGTCGGAGGCTGATCCGGCCCTTAATATCGATCCATCAAGTCCCCATGCTACTCCTCCGAGTCCGACTGCTGATCCGCCGAGTCCAGCCGCTAATCCGCCGAGCCCAGCTGCTAATCCGCCGAGCCCAGCCAGAGGTACCGTCAACCCGCCAAATCCACCAAAGGGTAATGATGATGATGTTATTATCACTAGTCATGGTTTCACTGCCCCTGGCAACCCAGTTGTTTTGTCCAAACATACTGCCAAGGAGGAATTCACTGCTATGGGCAAGGGGAAGGGGAAGACTGACTTATCCAATTTCATCAATCTTAGTGCCGAGGAACTTCGTTCCGGCTTTCTGAACCGCCTTTACACCAGCCGTGACTTTGAAGCCGGTTTGGTGAATCTGATGAAGGAACGTTATGAGGTAATCTTGAACTCTTTGAAGTTTAATTTATTTTGTATATCTCTTCCATTGTAGCCCCCAAGGGCTGGGTTATCTCTTAAAGATAAACCGGAACTTCGATATAAAGCAGACTTCAACTGAGTAGCCCCCAAGGGCCGGTTTGTCTTTTAAAGACAAACCGGAACTGTTAATTGCCTTTACTGATTAATTGTGCATTAGCCCCTAAGTGCCAAGCTGAATACCTGGATTGAGCTTTGGGACTTTAAAAATACTCACTTTAAAAAGCAATCCACATTAGCCCCCAAGTGTCGATTGCATAACTTGTTATGTGCTTGGGACTTTAACAATTGCATCTTTTGACTCTTGCAAACTGACAAGAATATCAAAGAATCACAAATATCTGACCTCCAAGAAAACATCAAGTCCCAGCAAGAAGAGACCTCTAAAGCCAAAGAGGAGCTAAAGGGTGCTTTAACTGCTATGGAACAACTGAAGGACGGTTTCAAAACAGAACACACCAACTGGGACACCGAAAAGGCTGCTCTGTTAAAGCAGGCTGAAGAGGCTGAAGCAGCTCTTAAACCGGTTGAGGAAGAGCTGGCTGGGCTGAAGCATCAAGTGAACACTATGACAGCTGCAGTTTTTGGTAAGTACCTTATAATAACCTGATCTGAAGTATTGTTCAACTTCGTCGGTTTAACATTTGATTTTTTCAACCGTCTCAGGTAACCGCATTGCTCATCTAGGCACAGACATGCGGATGAAGTTGAAGGCAGCATACACTTTGATTGAGCAATTGTATACTGGTGCCCAACGGGTTATCAGTGTAGTCTCATACAACAAACCGGCACCAACTTTGATCAAGGACACACTAGTAAGATTATCCATGACGCCGGCTCAAATAGAAGAGGTGAAGCAATCTGCTGCCAGGGCTGGCGCTTTACTGGCACTGACTCGGGCCAAAGCATGGATATCTTATTTTGACCCTGTTGATATTGCTAAGGGATTTCCAGATGAGCAAGCAGACGGATCAACTTTTAATAATGATGCTCTCAAAGCCTTGACAAAGGAAATGCGTCCACTATCGAGTCAACTGGCTGAGGAAGCAAACTTTACCGTCCATCGGTCTTTTTATGATGAAAGAAATCAGCGGGTTGAGACGACTATGGCAGAAGCGCAAAACCTTATCCCGCCAATCCATAAGGATACTTACGCCCCTGATGTTGAACCGTCCTATCTGATAAGTGAAGAAGATGTATTTCAGGCTCTAACCCGGATTGACTAGACCACCATTGACTTCCAGCCACTGGGTGGAGAGGAGGAGGTTGAACCGGCGCCTGAAGATCCATCAACTTCGCGTCGTACTGGCAATGAATCTTAATCCAGCCGTCGGGTTAAGTTGACAGACTTTGTTGAGTGTAAAAAACAATCAACATTTTGGGCCTCAACATGCCTTGTAATAGGCTAGTGAAAGTATTTTCCTCTGTAGTACTGATGCATACCGTTTGTTGATCCGTCATGATATTTGTTGTTCTTAATTATACCTTGATGATTGTCATGCGATTCTGATATCTGCATAAAAAGATTTGTCCTGGCGATTTACCGTCGGACGGGTCATAATACCCAAGATAAAGCCTGGCTAATACCCAAAGCAGAATAAATATAAAATAACTCATACCTGTGATATGAAATCACTTAGTTGGTTTTACCAACTTTTATTGCAATAAGGGTGAAAACCCAAACCCTGAGTTTGTTGTAACTCTCAGCTTGTAATGATGTTATGTAATAAGTCATGTCGGGTTATGATGAACACCAGATGATCAAACTGGCGACATAGAGTCAAAGCCAGGCCGGGTTAATAAACACCGGTTTATTATTGGATGTGGTCTTACAACTTTTAGTTGAAAACCAAGTCAGGTTAAAAAACGCCGGGTTAATATAATGACTGAAAAGTCATACGGGGTCAAGAGACGCCGGTTTAACTCAAAACCTTATCAAAGGAGAGAAAACTTCAAAGAAGCAAATAAAACTTGTAGTCGAGGATTTTCAAGGGCTGTCAGGCCCAAATGCGAGGCTTTTCATGGGCTGCTAGGCCACTGAGTTAAACCATTTAACAAGGCCTTTTAAGATGGGCCTCCAACTAACCAATCGTCATTTTAACTTTGACAAGTTCAGGGTCTCAATGAGAGTAACTGTCAAACGTTCGACGGGTTATGCCAGGATTACCTAGATAGGAGTGGCTTACTTGATGAAGGCAGGTTAACCCAGGGTTTTAGGTGAATACACCAGGCTTCCAAGCCGTGGGTCGATACCCAGCTACAAGGGTCCTTTCAAACTCCTTGGTATTTTACACAAGGAGCCCCCAAGTAACTTTGTGAGTTGTGCTCACAGGTGCCTATGTTTGAGCTACGCATAGCATCCAGACTCCCTTTGGCCCCTTGGGTGTGAAGCTCCCAAGCTGTATTGTGGCTTGATAGCCGGTTTAAAAGGTAGTACTCCGCTTTGTCAGCTGAAGCCCCCATGGAACTCAAAGGATATTTGAGAAAAAACAGCAGAGGCCCTGCTTATAGCAAGGATGCCAGTTTATATATTAAATATATACATTGTTGAAATATGTACATAAGAAAAGCCTATGGCTTAAGTATAGTAAGGCCAAAGGAGAGCTATGTTCCATGGCCGCCGGGTCTCCTCCTCAGAATTGCGTGAGTTGTCTCAAACGTCAATGAGGTAGTATGATCCGTTGTGCAGATTCTTGCTGACCACAAAGGGTCCTTCCCAAGGTGGGGATAACTTGTGCATATCGTTCTGATCTTGGATGAGCCAGAGCACTAAATCGCCTTATTGAAAGGTTCTTGTCTTAACCCTGCGGTTGTGATAACGCCGCAGGTCTTGTTGATAAACCGCCGATCGAGCTAAAGCCATGTCTCGTTTCTCATCTAACAGGTCCATCACCTCTTGACGTGCTTGCTGAAATATGTACATAAGAAAAGCCTATGGCTTAAGTATAGTAAGGCCCCTCCTAGGGATATGACTACTAAGTGTAAACCGCCCAGGAGGGGCCGGATGTGCTATCTCTGGCAGAAATCCTCCATCTCACCTTTAGAAAGGTTTGTGCCATTATCTGTGATGATGCTATGTGGAAAACCAAAATGGAAAATGATCTTTTTAAGAAATTGAACCGCCGTGGCTGCATCACACTTGCTGACGGGCTCCGCTTCAACCCATTTAGTGAACTTGTCAACCGCCACCAACAGGTGGGTCTTCTTATCCTTGGAACGCTTAAAAGGTCCCACCATATCAAGCCCCCAAGTGGCAAAAGGCCAAGTGATAGGAATCATCCGTAGTTCTTGAGCCTGAACATGAGCTCGACGTGAAAAGTTCTGACAAGCGTCACACCGCTTTACCAGATCCTCCGCATCAGCATGAGCTGTCAACCAATAGAACCCATGATGAAAAGCTTTAGCCACCAGGGATTTTGAACCGGCATGGTGACCACAATCCCCTTCATGGATATCACGTAGAATCTCTTGTCCTTCTTCAAGAGAAACACATCGTTGAAACACGCCTGAGACACTGCAACGGTGTAACTCGCCATTGTGAATAACCATGGACTTGGACCGCCGGATTATCTGTCTGGCAAAAACCTCATCATCTTGTAGCTCGCCCCGGTTCATATACGCCAAATATGGAACCGTCCAATCATGAGTGATGTGTAAAGCAGCCACCAATTGGGCCTCTGGATCAGGAACAGCTAAATCCTCCTCTAAAGGCAACTTAACAGACGGGTTATGCAGGATATCTAAAAAGGTATTGGGTGGTACCGGTTTACGCTGAGATCCCAGCCAGCTTAAAGCATCTGTGGCTTCGTTTTTGCGCCGGTCAATGTGCTCAACCTGATAACCCTTAAAGTGACCTGCCACAATATCCACCTCGCGTCTATAAGCCGCCATGAGTGGATCTTTAGAATCCCAAGTACCAGAAACTTGCCGAGCCACCAGATTAGAATCTCCAAAACAACGAACTCGACTTAAGTTCATCTCCTTAGCCACGCAGAGACCATGGAGTAAGGCTTCGTACTCAGCTGCATTGTTAGTACAAGCAAACATTAAGCGGAGAACATAACAAATTTTATCACCTCGAGGGGAAGTAAGGACAACTCCAGCCCCCGAGCCTTCCAATTGTCGGGACCCATCAAAGTGAATAGTCCAGTATGTACTGTCTGATTTGTCCTCTGGTGCCTGTAACTCCGTCCAATCATTGATGAAATTAACAAGCGCCCGAGATTTGATGGCGGTTCGAGGCATATACTTCAACCCATGTGGACCAAGCTCAATTGCCCACTTTGCAACCCGGCCAGTGGCTTCCATGTTCTGAATTATATCGCCCAAGGGAGCGGAACTAACCACTGTGATGGGATGGCCTTGAAAGTATTGTTTGAGCTTCCGACTGGCCATAAAAACTCCATAACGAGCTTCTGCCAATGTGGATACCATTGTTTTGACTCGATCAACACTTCGCTGATGTAATAAACCGGCCATTGAACCAGATACTCCTTACCAGCCTCCTTGCGCTCCACCACAATTGCTACGCTGATAGCACGGGAATTAGCAGCCACATACAATAACAAAGGTTCTTTGTCAACCGGAGCGGCAAGAACCGGCGATTCAACCAACTGCCGCTTTAAGTCCTCAAACGCCGCATTAGCTGCGTGAGACGAAATCGTCTGTCTTTTTCAACATCTGATACAAAGGAATCGCCTTCTCTCCCAAATGGCTGATAAACCAGCTAAGGGCTGCAATTCGACCCGCCAGACGCTGAACATCATTGATACACTTTGGTTTGGCCAAGGATGTAATCGCTTTGATTTTTTCCGGATTAGCCTCAATACCTCTATTGGACACCATAAAACCTAAGAGCTTGCCTGTCGGAACACCAAAAACACACTTGTCCGGATTGAGCATCATTTTATAAACCCAAAGATTCGAACATCTCCTTGAGGTCATCTATCAAGGTTTCCTACTTCCTGGACTTTACCACAATGTCATCCACATAGGCATGAACATTACGCCCAATCTGCGTGTGAAGACAATTTTGCACACAACGCTGATAAGTTGCCTGTGCGCTTTTGAGCCCAAAGGGCATAGAAACATAGCAGAAGGCTCCAAAGGGAGTCTTCTCCTGGTCCTTAACTGCCATCTTAATCTGATGATAACCTGAATAAGCATCCAAGAAACTCAGGAGCTCACAACCCGCTGTCGCATCAATAATCTGATCAATACGTGGGAGAGCAAAAGGATCTATCGGACAAGCTTTGTTCAAATCTGTGTAGTCCACACACATACGCCAAGTGCCGTTTTTCTTAAGAACAAGCACCGGATTAGCCAACCACTCGGGGTGGAATACTTCGACGATAAACCCAGCAGCCAACAGCCGGGCTACCTCTTCACCAATGGCCTTGCGTCTTTCCTCGTTAAAGCGGCGAAGAAATTGCTTGACCGGTTTAAACTTGGGATCAATATTGAGAGTGTGCTCAGCGAGTTCCCTCGGTACACCTGGCATGTCAAAAGGTTTCCATGCAAAGATGTCCCAGCTCTCACAGATGAACTCGATGTGCGCGCTTTCCTATTTCGGATCCAGATTGGTGTTGATGCTAAACTGTTTGGATGAATCGCCAGGAACAAAGTCAACAAGTTTAGTCTCATCGTCCGGTTTGAACTTTAGGGTCGGGTCATGCTCGGTGCTGGGCTTCTTCAGAGGGGTCATGTCTGCCGGATCAACATCATCTTTATAAAACTTCAGCTCCTTTGTACCACAAACCGACTCAGCATAGGCCGCATCACCTTCCTCACAATCCAAAGCGATCTTTCGACTTCCATGTACAGTGATAGTCCCCTTATGACCTGGCATTTTGAGCTGTAAATAGATATAGCAGGGCCTCGCCATGAATTTGGCGTAAGCCAGCCGTCCGAACAGTGTGTGATACGGGCTCTGGATCTTCACCACTTCAAAGGTCAATGTCTCAGACCTGGAATCATGCTCATCTCCAAACACAACTTCTAAAGCGATCTTGCCAACAGGATATGCCGATTTACCTGGTACTGCACCATGAAAAACAGTGTTTCACGGTTTAAGACTCTTATCTGTCAACCCCATGCGACGGAAAGTCTCATAGTACATGATATTGATGCTACTCCCTCCATCCATCAGTACCTTGGTGAACTTATAACCTCCCACCTAAGGCGCCACCACCAAAGTGAGGTGACCCGGATTGTCAACCCGGGGCGGATGATCCTCTCTGCTCCACATAATGGGCTGCTCAGACCACCGCAAGTAACGTGGCACCGCCGGTTCAACAGCATTAACTGCTCTCTTATGAAGCTTCTGATCACGCTTGCGCAAACTAGTAGTGAACACATGATACTGCCCACCATTCAACTGCTTGGGATGACTTTGATACCCTGACTGCTGCTGATTCCCTTGATTATTCTGTTGGCTATTACCACCTTGGTTGCTCTGGTTGCCCTGATTATTCTGAAATCCAGAGTTTGAACCGCCGCCACCATGAAAACCAGGACCTGAACCGCCAGACGGGCCCTGATCATACTGGAATAGATCATAATTTTTGAACTCTTTCATAATGTGAAAATCTTTCCAAAGATGTGTTGATGGAGCTTCCTTGGTCCCGTGCTTCGGGCAGTGCTGATTTAACAAACTTTCCAGATTCATCCCTCCACGGCGCTGGGGAGGTTTACCTTTACGATGCTGCATATTGGTGTTAGCTACAAAATCTGAACTATCTGCTTTGCGCTTACCATTACCCCCATGGCCTCCTTGGTTGTGATGCTGTCCTTTTGCACCACCGTTCTTCTTTCCCTTCTCCGATTTCTCCTCATCAGAATCGGGATCCTTGGTATTATCTGAATCGGCATATTTGACCAAGGCTTCCATAAGTGTTCCCATGTCATTGCAGTGGCGCTTGAGCCGTCCCAACTTCATCTTCAGTGACTTAAACCGACAATTACGCTCTAGTGTTATGATTGCTTGGCCAGCATTACTTCGGTCCGACGAATACAAAACTTCTAAAACCCGGCGCACCCAATGAGTTGTTGACTCGTTCTCCCCTTGAACACAGGCATCCAGATCCACAATAGACATAGGCTATTTGCATGTGCCTTTGAAATTGGCTATAAACCGGGCTTTCAACTGGTCCCATGACTTGATGGAGTTAGATGGTAGGTTTTTCAACCAAGTACGGGCTGTCCCTTCCAACATCATCGTGAAATACTTTGCACAAGCCGCTTCATCCACATCCAGCATCTCCATTGCCATCTCATAACTCTCGACCCACGCCTCAGGTGGTTGATCAGCGGTGTAATTAGGCACCTTACACGGACCCTTGAAATCTTTAGGCAGTCGCACATTACGGAGAGCCGGAATGAGACACAGTACTCCCCAGGAACTGAAGGCTAACCCGGTGCTGCGGTCTACCAACGCCGCAGGCTGAACCGGGGCGGGTTGATAACGACCCGTATATTGTGCTGCCAGAGCGGCCTCCCTTCGTGCTCTGCCATTATCCACTACGTCTTGAGCCTTTACCTCACCGCGCGCCGGATTAGGTCCCTGGGGGACATTGCGGCGCCGCGCATTGCTAGATACTTCCGGTTCTTCCATGTGCCTGCTATAACTTTTGCTCGGACGCGGAATCAAATGAATTCTATCCCGGCTATAGGAATAAGCCTGCTGCTGCACCACGGCGGTTTGAAGAAGATCCCTGGCCCGCCGTGTCTCAGTCGCTGCCAGTGAATCCCCCTCCATCGAAATAGCGGCCAGGCGAGATGCTGTAGCAATCATGTTATCCAAAGGGCTCAAAAAGTGACCCGATGGTGTTGACACATAGGGCGGCGGGTTATCTGTTCGTCGAGGTGGTTCCGTCAATCGTGGTTGATCCGACGCTACCCTAGGCGCATCGGTCTGGTTTGAAGCTGCCGGATTACTCGGCCCAGCCCCCATCGTATTAAAGAGATTTAACCCTTCAAAGACCGGCGGCATATGCGATCGGTACTTCCTTCGCATTACATCGTTTGAGGCATTCTGATCCAACATGAGCCAGTAATTCTGCGCCTGTATCTGCTGTGACTGGGCATCCAAAGCAGCCTGTTCTTCAGCCATCCTAGGATCCTCAGTTGCCAGGTCCTCCTTAGCCTACAATATCTAGTCTTTCAGCTTCGCAATATCCGCATTGTGCTGATCCTGTGTCTCCGGGGTAACTGCCATGGTTAACAAGCTTGCCCAGGCATCCATCAAACCGGAGAGGACTTGAGCCGGTCGGCGCACCGGGCCTCCTGCCGCGGCCGCTGATCCAGAATTCATTGCTGCTGTAGCTGAAGACTGCAGAGTGGGCTGTGTTCCGGCCATAAAAACAACAACCCGACTTGGCAGTTCAGGGAGGTCCGGAATACTGTTGCCATCGGAGTACCCTTCGAAAACACACCATCATGAATTTGGTACAGGGATTCGGTTTCACCAGTGGATGACTCACTGTCAGAATAAACAGTCGTCTCGCCTTCCGACACCTGTTCAGATCCGATCCCATGGACACATCCTACGAATGCATGCTTCATGGCGGGCTTAACCCGGGTAGGACTCGCACGCTGAGCCGTTTCGACGAGGTCGGTGCAGATGTCCGGCTCAGGACCCGGTTCGCCGATCTTGCCGATGAAAACATGAATTCCGCCAAGGGGACCCGGTACCCGTACTCGATTGAGCCGGCCTCGGGGCCCCATCCTTCGTCGTCGATGTAGAGCTTGCCGCGACGACTCTTGGTCATCCGTCCGACCATGTACCCCTTGAGTCCTTCAAAGCTGCCCTTCAAGAACTCGAAACCATCACGCAATAGCCCCATGGTGGGTGCCAACTGTCGTGGAATTAACACGTCAGATGTCCTCATGAAAGGACTTAGTCGTGGAGCCATCGCGACGGTTAGCTTGAAGGGGTTAAACCGGACAAGGGATACGGGAGTTTTATACTAGTTCGGCTCCTTCGATGAAGGTAAAAGCCTACGTCTAGTTGTGATGGAATTGATTGGGTTTCGATGACCAGGGAGCAAATACGCTTTGCCTGAGTCTCGAGTTGTTATCTGTTGTCCCTGAACCGCCACCGGGACGTCCCTTTATATACACAGGTTGACGCCCAGCCGGTCTACAAAGCCCCGAGGCCGACTCATACAAGTATTCGGCTCGGTCTCTCCTTTCCTAACTTACAATACAAGTTACATAACCATAGCGGTTTACCACTATGGGCCCTAATCCGCCATTGGGCTCCGGGCCTCTAAGCTTCATTATTAAAGCGCCATCTTCTGGGTCTTCGTGGGCTTCAATGTAGTTGAAGGTGAACCGGCCCCTCCTGGGCGGTTTACACTCAGTAGTCATATCCCCAACACATAGAATGTACACGTACATACAGCGGCCAGGGTGCAAGAAAGAAAATATGGCCATGTACGTACATACAGGCGGGGTCTCGAACGCCTACTTGCACATACGTACAGCCAGGGCTCGTGTACATCGCTGGGTCGGAACGGAGAAACAATATCGTCATTGTGTTTGTGGGGAGCCAACCGGCTGGGTCAGAACGGAATGCGTCGTCGTGTTCATCGAGAGGGCTTGGACGGAACAGCCGACGGAAAGGAGGCATGGCGTACCACAGCATGGAGGAAACGGCCTTGTGTTCGCCCGGCCACGTTTGAAACGAGATCCTGTTCATCGGGAGGGGTATGGCGTACCACAATACGAAGGAAACGGACTTGTGTTGGACCTCCTACGGCCGAAACAGGGTCTTGTTGATCGGGAGGGGTGTGGCGTACCGCAAAATGAAGGAAACGGACTTGTGTTGGAGCACTACGGTCGAAATGGGGGTCCTGTTCATCGGGATGGTGTGGCGTACCGCAAAATGGGACTCCACGGGACACTGTTCATCTCCACCGTCGACCTCCTCTAGCCTCCACGGGCTACTGTTCATCCACCATCGACATCCTCCATCCTTCACCTGTGACTGTTCACCCACAGGCTCCTGTTCATCCAGCCTCCACCGCGCGCTACTCCACCGGCTACTGTTCAACCACCCCTCTTCACGGGCTCCTGTTCATCCATCCCTCCACCATCTACTGTTCATCCAGCCCTCCACCATCTATTGTTCATCCATCCCTCCACGAGGTCGTCCTGTTCGTCGTCCTGTTCATCCAGCCCTCCATGGGGACCTGTTCATCTAGCCCCACCCGGCTCGATCGATCGGGTCCTGTTCATCCAGAGGCAACACCACGGGGTCCTAATCATCTACCCCCACCGAGAACTGTTCATCCAACCCCCCCAGCAACGCTCACTGTTCATCCAGAGGCAGCATCGATCGGCTTCAGTTAGCAGCAGTAGCGAAGGAATCGCTCGATCAGGTTCAGTTAACAGCCATCGATCGATCGCTCGAGTTCAGTAACATGTAGCCTACAGTGCAATCGCTCGGGTTCAGTAGGCGAATGCCTCGCTCGGGTTCAGTTAGAGCCCAACGCCTTGCACCCACGTGCGTACGGTACGAGAGAAACGCGCATCGCTCGGCCCCCGGCCACCCACCGTAACCGGGAACTCCCTGATATTTTCCTCGTCCTTGCTTCTACCACGGTTTTTCAGTCATGGACGGCCCAAAGAATGTCATGTAGCTGCGTCTCCGGCCCGCCCAGGATGAAAAGCCCATTTTCTGTCATGATTTTTTGTCATAGAAGTAGGAGCCCACCACATCTATGATGATACCGGGTTTTGTCACAATTATCGTTATAGAAGTGTCTTAAGTATGACAGAAATTTTTTCGTTCGGCCCAAAATGTCACGGATGTGTCTTTTTTTTGTGGTGTATATACGTGGGGAGGGGGCGCCTAGAACACACAACATCAACTGTTAGCCGTGTGCGGCACCCCCCTCCATAGTTTATGCCTCCAGTCATATCTTTGTAGTGCTTAGGCGAAGCCCTGCGCGGATCACTTCACCATCACTGTCACCACGCTGTTGTGCTGACGGAACTCATCTACTTTCTCGAGATCTTGCTGGATCAAGAGGACGAGGGACGTCATCAAGCTGAACGTTGTGCAGAACTCAGAGGTGTCGTACATTTGGTACTTGATCAGTTGGAGCAAGAAGAAGTTCGACTACATCAACTGCGTTGTCAAATGCTTCTGCTTACGGTCTACGAGGGTACGTAGACACATTCTCCTCCTCTCGTTGCTATGCATCTCCTAGATAGATTTTGCGTGAGCATAGGATTTTTTTGAAATTGCATGCTACGTTTCCCAACACTACCGGGGCCTTTACCTGCCGGCGATAGGCATGACATGTTGATATGTTTCCAACGTATCTACTTTTTCTCACGCTTTTCCTCTTGTTTTGGACTCTAATTTGCATGATTTGAATGAAGCTAACCCCGAATGACGCTGTTTTCAACAGAACTACCATGGTGTTATTTTTGTGCAGAAATAAAAGTTCTCGGAATGGATCGAAACTTTGCAAGGACTTATTATATCAGTAATAAGAATTTTTGCAGCCAAGACCTACAAGAGAGGGGCACCGGGGTGGGCACAACCCACCAGGGCGCGCCCCCTCTCCTGGCATGCCCAGGTGGGTTGTACCCACCTGATGGCCCCGCATATGACCTCCCTGATACTATAAAATCACATATTTCCAGAAAAAAAATTAGGGAGAAAGGATTATCACAATCTAGGAGACGGAGCCGCCGCCAAGCCCGGTTCTTCCTCGGGAGGGCAGATCTGGAGTCCGTTTGGGGCTCCGGAGAGGGGGATCTTCGTTCTTCGTCATCACCAACCCATCTCCATCGCCAATTCCATGATGCTCCCCACCGGGAATGAGTAATTCATGCGTAGGCTCACTGGTCGATGAGGAGTTGTATGATATTCATCATGTAATCGAGTTAGTTTTTTAGGGCCTGATCCCTAGTATCCACTATGTTCTTAGATTGATGTTTCTATGACTTTGCTATGCTTAATGCTTGTCACTTTGGGCCCGGGTGCCATGAACTCTTACCTGAACCGTTTATGAATTCATCATTATATCCATGTTTTGGATCCGATCTTGCAACTTATAGTCACCTACTATGGTTATGATCCGACAACCCAGGAGTGACAACAACTGGGCCCACTCTCGATGATGACCGTAGTTTGAGGAGTTCATGTATTCACTATGTGTTAAAGCTTTGTTCCTGTTCTCTATTAAAAGGAGGCCTTATTATACCTTAGTTTCCAATATGGACCCTGCTGCCACGGGAGGGTAGGAGTAGGACAAAAGATGTCATGCAAGTTCTTTTAATAAAGCACGTATGACTATTTACGGAATACATGCCTACATTATATCGATGAACTAGAGCTAGTGCCGTATCGCCCTAGGTTATAACTATCACATGATGAATATCATCCAACAAGTCACCGATCCAATGCCTACGAATTTATCTCTTATTGTTCTTGCTAAGTTACTACTGTTTCTACTGCTATCGTTACTGCTACAAATTACTGCTACCACTGTTACCGTTACCGTTGCTACTGTCAGTACTATAAAAACTATCAAACTACTTTGCTACTGATCACTTTGCTGCAGATAATTAATCTACAGGTGTGGTTGAATTTACAACTCAGCTGCTAATACCTTCAAATATTATTTGGCTCCCCTTGTGTCAAATCTATAAATTTGGGTTAAATACTTACCCTCGAAAACTGTTGCGATCCCCTATACTTGTGGGTTATCAAGACCTTTTTCTGGCGTTGTTACCGGGGAGCATAGCTATATTTGTTGAGTCACTTGGGACTATTATCATATTATCACTATGCAGAATCTGAAGGATGCTAAGACTAAGATATTTCCCTCAAGGACGAGGGGAGGTAAGGAACTGCCATCCAGTTCTGCTTTAGATTCACCTTCTGTTATGAGTAAACTTGCAACACCACCACCACATGCTATTAACTCTGATATGTCGCAAGTTATTGATGATGCTACTTCTACTATGAATGATGCTTATGATGATGCTAGTAACATGCTTGATAATGATGATGTGTCACTTGGTGAATTTCTTGATGAACAAATTGCTAGAGTAATACAGCATGATGTTGTTGAATCTGATGATGAGCTTGAAACTGAAACTCCTGAAACACTTGCTAGAGCTAGCCCTCCTAGATATGAATTGCCTAAGGTACCGGAAGGCTATGTTATGAGTGAAGAGGCAACTAGAGATATTCTTGCTTGTAAGGATAGAGATGATCTAGAGATATTATTACACAAGTATAAAGAAAAATCTCTGGATACTAGAATGAAATGTGACCCTAAGTTTGCTACTTCACCTATTGTTATTGCTGATAAGGATTATGAACTCTCTATCGACCCAGAGTTAAGTACTTTGGTTGAATCTGACCCTTTTCATGGTTATGAAACTGAAACCGTTGTGGCACATCTTACTAAGTTGAATGATATAGCCACCCTTTTACTCATGATGAGAAAACTCGATACTACTTCATTTTAAATTATTTCCTTTCTCATTAAAGGGTGATTCTAAAGCTTGGTACAATACTCTTGCTCCTGGTTGTGTGCCTAGTCACCAGGATATGATTTACTACTTCTCTGAAATATATTTTCCTGCTCATAAGAAACAAGCTGCCTTTCAGGAAATATTTAATTTTGTTCAAACTAAAGAAGAGAGTCTCCCACAAGCTTGGGGGAGTCTTTGCCAATTACTTAATGATTTGCCTGATCATCCTCTTAAGAAAAATGAAATACTTGATATCTTCTATAATGGACTAACCTATGCTTCTAGGACTTCCTAGATAGTTGTGTTGGTTGTGTTTTCAGGGAATGAACTATTGTTCAAGCTGAGGAATTATTGAATAACATATTGAAAAATTATGATGATTGGACTATTCCTGAACCACCGCCTAAACCCACTCCGAAGAAGAGGGGTATACTATATCTCACTCCTGAAGATATGCAAGAGGCAAAGAAATCTATGAAGGAAAAATGTATTAAGGTCGAGGATGTTAAAAATTTACCACCTATCGAAGAAACACATGGGCTTGAAGCACCACCACCACCCAAGGTGGTAGAGGTAAAATATTTAATGAAATTCAGTGATAGTGATGATCCTCATAATAAACATCCTAGTCAAT
Source organism: Triticum dicoccoides (assembly GCF_002162155.2). Classification (NCBI taxonomy): domain Eukaryota; kingdom Viridiplantae; phylum Streptophyta; class Magnoliopsida; order Poales; family Poaceae; genus Triticum; species Triticum dicoccoides. Next base: position 545,139,850 of record NC_041381.1, on the reverse strand, counting down.
GCCTTTATGAGTTTGATAATTACATTAGAAAACAAGACCACTTCAATGCAAATGTTATGAAACAATTGAAATATAAGTCTGATATGATTGCTCGCTTGAGTGACTTTTTATTTAGAATCTCAAATGATGTTAGAGGTGTTGGAAAACATGCTTCTATGGTTCAAATCCAGTTAGAACAAGTTGCTAAATCACAAAGAGAATTACTTGATGAAATGAATCCTAATATACATGACTTTGATGTTAGAGTTGCAACTAGAGGAGGTAAAATGACTTGGGAACCACTTTATTCTGAGGGACACCCAAAAAGAATTGAACAAGATTCGCAAAGAAATAACACTAGTGCACCTAGTCCTTCTAAAAATAATAAAAAAATAAAAAAATAAATAAAAATGATAGGACTTTGCATGCTTCTAGTCAACCTGAAATAGACAAACCTCCTGATAATGAAAATGAAACTTCTATCTCTGATGTTGAAACTCAATCTGGTAATGAAAATCTACCTAGTGATAATGAAAAAGAAAATGATGAGGTTCATGAAGACACTCAACCAAATAATGATAAAGAGCCAGATAATGATGTTGAGATAGAACCACCTGTTGATCTTGATAACCCACAACCTAAGAATAAAATATATGATAAACGAGACTTTGTTGCTAGGAAACACGATAAAGAAAGAGAACTGTGGGTTCAAAAACCTATGCCTTTTCCACCCAAGTCAACTAAAAAGAAAGATGATGAAGAATTTGAACGCTTTGCTAAAATGCTGAGGCCAATCTTTTTGCGTACTCGCTTGACTGACATCTTAAAAATGCCTCCTTATGCAAAGTATATGAAAGACATCATCACAAATAAGAGAAAAATACCGGAAGCTGAAATCTCCACTATGCTTGCTAATTATACTTTAAAAGATGGAGTACCTAAAAAACTTGGAGATCCGGGAATACCAACTATACCTTGCTCTATCAAAAGGAATTATATGAAAACTACTTTGTGTGATTTAGGAGCTGGTGTTAGTGTTATGCCTTTCTCTTTATATAAAATACTTGACTTGAATAAACTCACACCTACTGAAATATCTTTGCAAATGGCTGACAAATCAACTGCCATAACTATCGGTATCTATGAGGATGTGCCCGTTGTTGTTGCTAATGTTACTATTTTGACTAACTTTGTTATACTTGCGATGCCCGAGGATGACAACATGTTGATTATCCTTGGTAGACCCTTCTTGAATACTGCAAGGGATGTTATTGATTGCAATAAAAGCAAGATCACTTTTCATATTAATGGTAATAAGCATACGGTGCACTTTCTGAAGAAACAATTCCAAGTGAATGCTATTAATGTTATTAAAAAAATCTCCGACAATCACTATTGGAAGTTTTCAAATGCCTCTACCTATTGTCAAAAAGAAATATGAAATGCTTATTGTTGGGGAAATGCATATCCCCATTGAGGTAGCTTAGTGATTTACGAAAGTTCTCTGATTTCATGCTAATCGAAAGTGGTTGTTAATAAGACCTGATCAACCTTATTAATGAATCATTTTTGAGCGGTATGAAGTTGATGAATTTAGTAAGCACTACCTTCTGTCCCCACCTTTCGTTTTCTGTTTTTATTAGCTAAATAAAATAAAATGTCATGTTTTGTCTATTTTCTGAAATTCCCATGCAATAAAAAAATGACCCAAAAATAAAAGTTCTGAGAATGCTCTAAAAAATTTACACAATTTTTTCTGAATATTTCTGAATTTCTGGTGCAAATAATACCAGAGGGACGTGCACCAAGTGGGCACAACCCACCTGGGCGCCCCAGGACCCCTAGGCGCGCCCTAGTGGGTTGTGGTTCCCACGTGCACTTATCTCTTTAGCCCATATCATCACTTACCTCCAGAAAAAATTCTCCTTTGCTCTCTCTCCAGTTTTCTTGAGCTCAGACCTATGGATTTTGATCTCTTTGCTCGAAGCTCCGTTTCCGAGACTGTTTTGGGGAATTGTCGCTTGGTATGTGACTCCACCATTTATCCAATTACTTTTTGTTTTAGTGGTTTATACTTTGAATAATTAGCTACTCTTGGTGCTACTGTAGATGAGCTTGCATGTTGAATTCTTAGTGTTCTAAGTAGTTTGAATGCTTGCTATGGCCTCTATGTATCCCTATGAGTAGCTGCTATCAATTTTATAAAGTTTTGCTAATATATTTTTGTCGCCTACAACCACCACCTCCCCACCACAAGTCACTACATCCTGCTCCAAAGTCTCTATGAATCAAAGAAAACAAGGCCGCCGTGACCTCAGCACCGCAGTTGCTCGTCCCTCCAACCGAAGGGCAATATCACACAAAAACCAACAATTAAAGAAAAATTTATGGAAACCATGTTTGAAAGTTTCAACAAATCTAAATATATATATATATATGGTACGTTAAGAGGATGATGTTATATTGTTATGTGAAATTTCAAGTAAAAACACGTTAAGAGGATGATGTTCTATCGTCATGTGAAATTTTAAGTAAAAACACACTACTATTCGACACTATTCAATGTTGATTTTATCTTTTCCATAGCTCGCATCCCGTAACATGTTTGAACTTGAAATTTTGCATGGCAATAGAATGCACCCGCTTAACATCCCATATTTTTTCTGATATTTTTTCGAAACTTCAAAACATCATTTTCTAGTGGTTTTCGTCGGCTTTCACCGAATGTTGGTTTCCGTATGATATTTTTTCTCCAACCAGTGCAAGCTCCAAAAATATGCTAGCAAGAGGAATTATGACGCAGAAGCACAACCATCACTCGACCCGGACAAGATCTGAGGTTTTCCCTAGCTCGGTGATCCGCCTATCTAGCTGCACTGTCCACACTTCCATGACAACCGGCTCGAGCCCCCTGCAACCCCAGTAGTTCAAACACAAAGGGCGTGTTTGGTTACATTGCCAATCGATCCTGGCTCTAGTGAGACGGTTTGAGGGGATGCACGCAAGAAGACCCCAGATGCACATAGTTTGATTGCCTACATGTACCTAGTTGCACGAGACAACCATTTTTGGCCCGGCGTTTGGTTGCCCGCAATGCATTAGGCGCACATATGACATGGTGTTTGGTTGCAACCTGCATAAGGTCTTGTCACCACTTCTAAATAGTGGTGAGATTACACACACAATCTGAACATGTAGTGCCAGCTAGTTAAACAAATGACAATTCACCCTAACTACTATCAAATGACAGTTCAAATTATTAAGAGCCATTGGCTAAATAGGAGATAGTTCATCGGTGTTGCTGCTACCAGATCTTCCTCTTCCTCTTCCTCTTCTTCTGCTTCTACTACTGCTTCTGTTGGGAAACGTAGCATGCAATTTCAAAAAAAATCCAACGCTCATGCAAGATCTATCTAGGAGATGCGTAGCAACGAGAGGGGGAGAGTGTGTCCACGTACCCTCGTAGACCAAAAGTGGAAGCATTTACTTAACGTGGTTGATGTAGTCGAAAGTCTTCTCGTTCTGACCGATCTAGTACCGAATGTACGGCACCTCCAAGTTTTGCACACGTTCAGCGCGATAACGTCCCTCGAGCTCTTGATCTAGCAGAGGGTCGAAGGAGTAGATGAGTCCCGTCCGCACAACGGCGTGGTGATAGTGTGTCACATCCCTGGCTTTGCTATGCAATTGGGCTAGCTTGGTTGCTGCATCATGTCTAAATTTCTTTTAAACTTGAAATGGGGATGACAAACCCTAGCACTAAATAAAATGCAATTAGGATCAAAATAAAAATATTTTCAATGAACCCAGAATGCCCTTTAGAAAAGTTCATTATTTTTGTTAAAGGTGAAAACCCCTGCCAACAATGATGCACATATTTCTAGGCCATTCTGGATTTTTGAATTAAATCCTATTGTATTTTACTTTGGGCATTTAAATACTATAAATAATTTAAATGTTCAAATAAATGTTGGAAATTGTTAAGGGTCACTGAAATAATTCAGAAAGCACCCATAATTGTTTCCAGGATTTTATGAAATGGTTTGGTATTATTACTAAATCAAAACAAATAGCAAAAACTAGAAGACAGAAAGAAATAGAAAAACAAGAGAGAGTTAGTACCTGGGCCTTACCTGGCGCCACCAACCGGCCCAGCATGGCCCAGCCCACCGCCGCTTCCCCCCCTGTCGTCTTCCTCCCTCACCAGAAGGACAGAGGCGTGTCGCCCGCGCGCGCGCTTGCCCCTGGCCACCTCCTGCTTCCTCCCCGAGCCCTCTAGCGACGCCACGGAGACGCCCCGTGGCCCCTAGCTCCTCTCCCTCACTCTCTACTCCCTTCCTCGCCCTCTATTCTCTCCCTCCCGTGACCGAACGGAGCCCGCCGCCGCCGCTCACTGCCGCTGCGCCCACCGCCGTTCCCTTGCACCGTGGCCGTGACCCCGAGCTCCGCCCGGACCCCAAGCCCCTCTACGTCGACCACTGAAGCCCGGATGCCCCAAGACGATGCCGCGGTTTCTTCCCGACCACGGCCGCCGAATGCCTCCGTCGATTCGGCCACTCCGGCGCGCCCCCGAGCCCACTAACCATCCCTGCAGTTCCGCGGTGAGCCGTTAACCCAATTCCCCCTTGCCCCATCGTCCCTCGCGTGCTCTAGCCCCGATCCCCAACCATGATCGAAGCATCTCGCCGCCGGCCATGGCATAGCCGTGGCCACAGCCGCGCAAGCTCGCAACGGAGCTCGTCAGCGTGCTCAGCGAACCCCCAGGAGCACGTAGCACCCTCCGGTTTCTCCTCTAGTGCACCGTAGCTCCTTCTTCCCTCCCCGCCGAACTCGGGTCGCCACCAAAGCTCGTCGCCGGCGAGATTCCGGCTGCCCCATGACCACCCGTCTGGTCCATTAGATGCGCGAGTGCAAGAGCTCCTCCCCGGTGCGCTCAGCGCGCCAAACCACCGCCCGAAGCTCAAATCCGAGCCGTGCCGCCGTCATTTTGGTCGCCACCGGCCAGGCTCCGGCGACTGCCGACGTGGCCATCATTAGCGCTAACCCTGCCAGCTAATGACCCCTCTAATCAACCCCTTAAGCCACTGACACGTGGGCCCATGCGCCTGTTTAGGTTAGATTAATTTTCCTGTTAGTTTAGGTTAACCCAGTGGGACCCACGAGTCAGCCTTGACCGCGCTGACGTGGCTGTTGACTGGCCCCACATGTCATGTTGACTTCGCTGACGTGGGCATTGACCAGACCCACCTGTCATTGGCACTAACCAGCCCCAGTCACTGACCAGTGGACCCCACTGGTCAGGTTTGACCAGCAGCAGCGTCTGTTGACCTGCTGACGTCATAGTGACGCAATGCTGACGCAATAAGTATTTTCTGGATTTATTTTTATACAGGAAATTCCAGAAAATGCCTAAAACTTCTAAAATTCATAGTAATTCAACCGTAGCTCCAAATCAAACAAGTTATATATGAAAAATGATCAGAAAAATTCAAGGAATCCATCTGTACCATTTTCATGCATGTTAGAACAACTTATGCCTACTGTTTAGGACAAATCATATAAATGGCATTTGAATTTCACATATGGAGTTTGAATTTGAACTTAGGGTTCAAACCAACTTCATTTAACTTTGTTGCTAGTTGCATTAGCTCAAACCACAGCATATTGCCATGTCACGTTCATGCATCATATTGTTGCATTACATTGATTGTGTTTCTTCTTTGTTTGCCGGTAATTGTCCCCTCTCGATAGACGTGTTTTCGATGACGAGTTCGATGACACCGATGAAGAACTATAATATCTTCAGAAGTGCCAGGCAAGCAAAACCCCCTTGTTCATTCCGATACAATCCCACTCTCTCGCTCCTGCTCTCTTTTACTGCATTAGGACAACAACGATTCAACTGTTACTTGCTGCGGTAGCTGAACCCCTTTATCCTTTGCATGACCTGTCATTCCACAGTAAATAGATGAAACCCACTAGCATGAGTAGGAGTTGTTTGAGCCCTGTTGTGCCTACTCATTCATGTTTATTTGTCATGCCTGCTATTGCTTAGAGTTGTGTCAGGTCTGATTCATCCGGGATGAATCAGAGGTGTGTGAACATGTCCTACGGTGTGTGAGCTAAGCGTGTGAACACGATTTGGTAAAGGTAGCGGTGAGAGGCCATGTAGGAGTACATGGTGGGTTGTCTCATTGCAGCCATCCTCAAGAACTGAGTTCTGTGTTTGTGATCCATGATTCAGCTACTACCACGCATTGGGCCCGAAACCAATGGACCCTCTCGGCTTCTTGATCACCCTTGTCCTCTGTCCAGGAGTTGCAAGTAGTTTCTAGTGTTTGTAGTATGCTGGAGGCCGTGGGCAGCGCTGACCGGAGGGGTGGGCTGTGATGCGGTAGGCACGTGGCCGGGTATACCGGGCGCCCGTTTGGTGTCACGGAACCCTGTTCACATCGTTTGGGCTATGAGCGAAACCCCGACCGGATCTCCTCATGGATGGAACCCGAAAAGTCGATAAACCTGGACTAGAGACTTGAATGTTTAGACAGGCCGTGGCCGACACCCACGTTGGGCTTCCGCTTGAAGGTTGCCGAGTACATGTCGTGTAAACGGCGGTAAGTGGTGAGAGCATGTGTGAAGAAGTACACCCCTGCAGGGTTAACATCATTTATTCGAATAGCCGTGTCCGCGGAAAAGGACTTCTGGGTTGCCTGTACAGTTCATAGACAAGTGAAAGTGGATACTTTAAAATGCGCAAGATAAGCGTGAGTGCTATGGATGGCGTTCTCGTAGGGAGACGGGAGCGGATCCATAGTGGTGTATTGATATGGTGAATATGTGGACTCGTGTGCGCCACCTCAAAAGAGTTACTTGCAGTCGTAGTTCAGGATAGCCACCGAGTCAAAGCTGGCTTGCTGCAGTTAAACTCCACCACCCCCTTTGTTGATAATGATGCATATGTAGTTAGTCCTGATGTAAGTCTTGCTGGTTACATTTGTACTCACGTTTGCCTATTTTATGTTTTTGCAGAGAGACCTCAGTCTCGCTAGTAGTTCCGCGTGGACCTCGACGTTTAGCTTGTTACCTCAGCTACGATCTTGTGCCCTCGGCAGGATCTGGTAGATAGTCAGGCTTCTCAGCCTTTTTCATTTGTAGATGTCTGTACTCAGACATGTTAAGCTTCCGCTTGTGTTTTGATTTGTATGCTCTGAATGTTGGGTCATGAGACCCCTGTTTGTAATATCTCGCTCCTCGGAGCCTATTGAATACATACTTGTGTCGTAGAGTCATGTTGTGATGCCTTGTTGTATTTGCACATATCGAGCATATTGTCTGTATGATTGAAATGCTTGGTATGTGTGGGATCTGACTATCTAGTTGTTTATCTTTAGTAGCCTCTCTTACCGGGAAATGTCTCCTAGTGTTTCCACCGAGCCATGGTAGCTTGCTACTACTCCGGAACACTTAGGCTAGCCGGCATGTGTCCTTCTTTGTTCCTGTGTCTGTCCCTTCGGGGAAATGTCACGCGATGAATACCGGAGTCCTGTTAGCCTGCTACAGCCCGGTTCACCGGAGTGCTGCTAGCCCAGTGCTACAACCTGGAATTCACTCGCTGATGACCGACACGTTCGATGCTGGGTCATGGATGCCTGTCCCTGTAAGTTTGTGCCACTTTGGGTTTACGACTAGCCATGTCAGCCCGGGCTCCTTATCATATGGATGCTAGCGACACTATCATATACGTGTGCCAAAAGGCGCAAACGGTCTCGGGCAAAGGTAAGGCGACACCGTGGGAATACCGTGCGTGAGGCCGCAAAGTGATATGAGGTGTTACATGCTAGATCGATGTGGCATTGAGTCGGGGTCCTGACAGCTTTGGTATCAGAGCTTGACTGCCTGTAGGATTATCAAGCCAAACTGGTCGAAGTTGAGTCTAGAAATTCTTTAGTTATATAAGGGAATTGATTGTGGGATGGAACGTAAGGCTCTTTTTACTCCTTATACATTATGCCTTCTGATCTGAGTCATCTTATCTTTCCTGCGGGGTTAAGGAACTAGGCTATCTCCTCTTTCTATCAGGATCACGTGTTACTAATCAGTAGACTTATAAGATTGTTGGATTTAAGTCTCAGTTCAGTTCCTACTACTTCCGTATGTTAATTGTTGATCTCGAAACCTTGATATTGTGCTTCTGAGTGGTTATGCCACCATTTTGTAGTATGTCTCCAAACTTTTTGTGCATTTACAGCCGTTATGCTGTCCGAGTCATCCCAGGTTTCTAAATAGTCTGATGCATTTGCAAATCCTTTCTTTCCGTTCCCGATGTCCCTTATGGTCAGAATAAGCACACAAACCGGTGCGTTGAGGTAATTTATTGCCTTGACATATATGTTGGAGCTACTATTATGACCCTAGGTGTTTTAGGGAGTCACCTAGTAATCTAGCAACGTTTTGTGTTCCCAGTGTGAAGATTCTGGCCATCATTCTCGAAAGCATCTCGTGATGCTACTTAGGAGTAGGTATTCTATTCCTGGGTTCTTGAACCCGAGATTCACCCTACTTACATCATGTTGATAGTGTTGCTAGTTCCTTTAGGATATTAGTAACCTTTGCGATAGTCCTCGAGGTTCGTGGTACATCCTTCTTCCAATTACCATGAACCATTCTTGGCAGGAGTTCTTCTGAACGAAAAGATGACAACAAGAGTGCTCTCGATGAGTTCTCCATGCTATATTGTGACTCTGCCAGCTCAACCTTTTTGCATGGGTTATCCGGAAGAATTATGTTGAACTTGGTTCGACATACTAATCTATGCATCCACAACTCAGAAAGTTATATGTTCCTTTGAGTTGTCCCTCTTTAGTTGTCTACTGACCTTCATCTATCAATTGATAGTCAAGAGTATGCGTGCGTTTGTTTATCGATGCCTATTACTCTTGTGGTCCGTCAAGCCATTCTATCGCAGAATGACTAGGAGAAACAAACTCCAGTACTTCTTCCATATCCAGGATTGGGTCAAAGAAGTTGTGCTCCGCAGAACAAATTGCTAATCCAGCTTTTGTTCTGCTCTACCTTGGAGTATTACCATCTTTTATATCGGGATTGTTATAGGAATTGCACACCATCCTATGAACTCTTGGTACAGTGATACTTCTTGCCATCATTGTTCATTCCTCGGTTCCTGTGTTATTGTAACTGGAATGCCGACAAATGAATCATGGCGTGTGAAATCAATACTGCTAGCAACTCTGTTGCTTGGTAGTTAAATGGACGATAACCTCATTCTTAGCGTGTTGATTATTGAATCGTCACCCTAAGACTGATTGTGCTACCTAGTCCCTATTTCTGGTGCACTCCTCGACCAATGAGTTAGGAATTATTTCAAGTCCTCACTCATTTGATCATGTCGTCTTGCCCTCAAAAGCAAGATTGTTCTCGAGCTTAGTAACATACCGGTGGTTCGTGACTTTCCAAATATCTTCTTGGAAGTGTTACCGGGTTGTTTCCTGACTGTTATGTTGAGCTCGTGATCAAGTTGGTTTCTTGTGAACCACCCTTTCTCCAAGAATCTGTGTTGGATATCCCTGAGCTAGTTGGTTAAGCTAGACAACAACTTGGATAATTGGAAGATAAAAGCTTGCCTAACTTAGTTTGTTCCAAAGGGATATTCTTGTGTAGTGTGTGTTGAAGAAAGATGATATCTTCATCGATTGGTCCCTGTGATCAGTTGCTGGACCTATTGTCTTATCAATCCTTTGATTTGAGTGTGGGCTATCGTCAAATCAAATCAGTACCAACGATGCTCGTAATGTTGTCTTACTCGTGGTTGATCCCTCGAGCATATACCATTACATCTTTTGGTCTGACCAATACTATCACCGTGTTCACATGATGGTGGAAGTCCAGTGATATGGAAATTCCGATGAGTTGTTGTTGAGCCCATCAGCAGCATTTTGTCTCCCCCATGAGTCATCTTGAACATCAACCTAGTGTTGGAAACTTGTGTAAGCATTTCTTCGTGTTTCGTTCATGAAGCATATGTTTGGATGAAGGTAGTGACTTCCTTTAATTCATGTGCATCTGATGCAAGTTGCCGCCATGGATTCGAGAAAGTCAATGTTGCTTCCTTTGGAATCATTCCAAATCAGTCATGCACACGTGCGAAGAATTCTGTGGTTTGAAGACTTGCAACCTTCAATCTATATGTATCCCTAGCACACCAAGCCACTGACTGATTTGTTCTAGGAGAAGAAGCTCCTTCTTAAGACCCGAGGCTTATACAAGGACTTCAATATCCTCGATGATGGTTCCCCACCTGAACTCGGTAGTGTTTTATTATAAGACTACTACGTGGTCATGCTTGTCTTGGACAACGTGTTCACATGTTTGTAGCAGAACCGGCTCATGTTCTGGAACTTGCTATCGTAGTTCATTCCCCGAGAATCTCGCAACGTCATCTCGTCGATTTGTGTTGCAAATTTTCATTTATCTTCCTAGACTCGATGAGTCTGGATTGTCCTGACCCCAACCAGATCTAAATCTCAGGCAGATATGATGGTTGGAACATTTCCCAAGAACTATAATATTGGCCTCTCTGTAAACCGGTAAGGTGGATATCATGGCCAACACACCCAGCTGGAAGACCCATTATTGTAGTATCTTGATTGAGGAAGTTGGACACCTCCCCATAGGGATTTCGTAGGATTTACTCCCTAGTTGCCCCTATGGATTTCTGTGTTCCGAAGTCCGACCTTTTTACTTGATGTTCTAAATATCAAACCATATCTATGAATGGGTTACACTAGCACATCAAGGAGAACATTAGAAGCGGAGTGCTAAATGTCTCTCGGTCGATCATCCAGATTTCGTCCCCTTGGCCTCGCTAAGGTGAAATCTGAGAAAGTGTTATCCTCCTTTGCATCTGCATCGTCCATCGCTATTCGTCATGGTAGTATGTTGTGTTTGTCAGCACCCTTGACACGGATGTTGGTAAAACCTTGATGATTATGGAAATGCTCAAGTTCTTAAGAGCATACACAAACGCTACGTGTTATCATCGGCACTAACTGGGTTTGCTCTCAGTTTCCTTGATTATGCTATAACTTTTCAAAACAGTGGACTCACTCTCTACTGTTGAGCTTCTCCCCAGTTACTAAAACCGTCCTTTGTATTGTTGTCAACAAGGTAATCCACATCATCCCTTCTAATCTGGGTATGCCATTCCTTTGCACCCCGCAAATCGATTGTTGGTGAATTGCCTTAGGCTGGTATAAAGAGTTTCGATGATTTTTAAATCAAAGGTAATTCTTTTTGCCACCTAAGGGGATATATCTACAAGTCACCATCCCTAAGGTGTCTCGTTGTGGTATCATGACAACTCAACTCCTCACTACGTTGACAACTGTTCACCACCCTCTTAAATGTGGAATTGTTGTCTACCTAGTGAACCTTCGACATCTGTTCCACTCCATTCATTTGGATGGATGTTTGTGTCTCAGCTCAAAAGAGGTTGCTATGTCTGATTCCGTGAGTTAATTCTGAGTTGTTCGATATTCTAGAAGATCGACCCTTCTAGAGTCTCCTTTCTTCTCTCCATGTCATGTTGGCAGGAGTTCTCAGAGCAAGACTTCAAGACAATGATGGTGATCGAATCAACTCCCCTATGAAGTGCAACCTGGATCGTAAAGATTGTGTTAGTTGCGTCCCCCCTTCATCTTACCCTATGCTTGAATCTCGAGACGAGATTCTTGTTTAGTGGGGGTGAGTTGTCACATCCATGGCTTTGCTATGCACTTGGGCTGCTTGGTTGCTGCATCATGTCTAAATTTCTTTTAAACTTGAAATGGGGATGACAAACCCTAGCACTAAATAAAATGCAATTAGGATCAAAATAAAAATATTTTCAATGAACCCAGAATGCCCTTTAGAAAAGTTCATTATTTTTGTTAAAGGTGAAAACCCCTGCCAAAAATGATGCACATATTTCTAGGCCATTCTGGATTTTTGAATTAAATCCTATTGTATTTTACTTTGGGCATTTAAATACTATAAATAATTTAAATGTTCAAATAAATGTTGGAAATTGTTAAGGGTCACTGAAATAATTCAGAAAGCACCCATAATTGTTTCCAGGATTTTATGAAATGGTTTGGTATTATTACTAAATCAAAACAAATAGCAAAAACTAGAAAACAGAAAGAAATAGAAAAACAAGAGAGAGTTAGTACCTGGGCCTTACCTGGCGCCACCAACCGGCCCAGCACGGCCCAGCCCACCGCCGCTTCCCCCCCTGTCGTCTTCCTCCCTCGCCAGAAGGACAGAGGCGTGTCGCCCGCGCGCGCGCTTGCCCCTGGCCACCTCCTGCTTCCTCCCCGAGCCCTCTAGCGACGCCACGGAGACGCCCCGTGGCCCCTCGCTCCTCTCCCTCACTCTCTACTCCCTTCCTCGCCCTCTATTCTCTCCCTCCCGCGACCGAACGGAGCCCGCCGCCGCCACTCACTGCCGCTGCGCCCACCGCCGTTCCCTTGCATCGTGGCCGTGACCCCGAGGTCCGCCCGGACCCCAAGCCCCTCTACGTCGACCACTGAAGCCCGGATGCCCCAAGACGATGCCGTGGTTTCTTCCCGACCACGGCCGCCGAATGCCTCCGTCGATTCGGCCACTCTGGCGCGCCCCCGAGCCCACTAACCATCCCTGCAGCTCCGCGGTGAGCCGTTAACCCGATTCCCCCTTGCCCCATCGTCCCTCGCGTTCTCTAGCCCCGATCCCCAACCATGACTGAAGCATCTCGCCGCCGGCCATGGCATAGCCGTGGCCACAGCCGCGCAAGCTCACAACGGAGCTCGTCAGCGTGCTCAGCGAACCCCCAGGAGCACGTAGCACCCTCCGGTTTCTCCTCTAGTGCACCGTAGCTCCTTCTTCCCTCCCCGCCGAACTCCGGTCGCCGCCAAAGCTCGTCGCCGGCGAGATTCCGGCTGCCCCGTGACCACCCGTCTGGTCCATTAGATGCGCGAGTGCAAGAGATCCTCCCCGGTGCGCTCAGCGCGCCAAACCACCGCCCGAAGCTCAAATCCGAGCCGCGCCGCCGTCGTTTTGGTCGCCGCCGGCCAGGCTCCGGCGATTGCCGACGTGGCCATCATTAGCGCTAACCCTGCCAGCTAATGACCCCTCTAATCAACCCCTTAAGCCACTGACACGTGGGCCCATGCGCCTGTTTAGGTTAGATTAATTTTCCTGTTAGTTTAGGTTAACCTAGTGGGACCCACGCGTTAGCCTTGACCGCGCTGACGTGGCTGTTGACTTGCCCCACATGTCATGTTGACTTCGCTGACGTGGGCATTGACCGGACCCACCTGTCATTGGCACTAACCAGCCCCAGTCACTGACTAGTGGACCCCACTGGTCAGGTTTGACCAGCAGCAGCGTCTGTTGACCTGCTGACATCATAGTGACACAATGCTGACACAATAAGTATTTTCTGGATTTATTTTTATACAGGAAATTCCAGAAAATGCCTAAAACTTCTAAAATTCATAGTAATTCAAACGTAGCTCCAAATCAAACAAGTTATATATGAAAAATGATCAGAAAAATTCAAGAAATCCATATGTACCATTTTCATGCATGTTAGAACAACTTATGCCTACTGTTTAGGACAAATCATATAAATGGCATTTGAATTTCACATATGGAGTTTGAATTTGAACTTAGGGTTCAAACCAACTTCATTTAACTTTGTTGCTAGTTGCATTAGCTCAAACCACAGCATATTGCCATGTCACGTTCATGCATCATATTGTTGCATTACATTGATTGTGTTTCTTCTTTGTTTGCCGGTAATTGTCCCCTCTCGATAGACGTGTTTTCGATGACGAGTTCGATGACACCGATGAAGAACTATAATATCTTCAGAAGTGCCAGGCAAGCAAAACCCCCTTGTTCATTCCGACACAATCCCACTCTCTCGCTCCTGCTCTCTTTTACTGCATTAGGACAACAACGATTCAACTGTTACTTTCTGCGGTAGCTGAACCCCTTTATCCTTTGCATGACCTGTCATTCCACAGTAAATAGATGAAACCCACTAGCATGAGTAGGAGTTGTTTGAGCCCTGTTGTGCCTACTCATTCATGTTTGTTTGTCATGCCTGCTATTGCTTAGAGTTGTGTCAGGTCTGATTCATCCGGGATGAATCAGAGGGGTGTGAACATGTCCTACGGTGTGTGAGCTAAGCGTGTGAACATGATTTGGTAAAGGTAGCGGTGAGAGGCCATGTAGGAGTACATGGTGGGTTGTCTCATTGCAGCTGTCCTCAGGAACTGAGTTCTGTGTTTGTGATCCATGATTCAGCTACTACCACGCATTGGGCCCGAAACCAATGGACCCTCTCGGCTTCTTGATCACCCTTGTCCTCTGTCCAGGAGTTGCAAGTAGTTTCTGGTGTTTGTAGTATGCTGGAGACCGTGGGCAGCGCTGACCGGAGGGGTGGGCTGTGATGCGGTAGGCACGTGGCCGGGTATACCGGGCGCCCGTTTGGTGTCACGGAACCCTGTTCACATCGTTTGGGGCTGTGAGCGAAACCCCGGCCGGATCTCCTCATGGATGGAACCCGAATAGGCGATAAACCTGGACTAGAGACTTGAGTGTTTAGGCAGGCCGTGGCCGACACCCACGTTGGGCTTCCGCTTGAAGGTTGCCGAGTACATGTCGTGTAAACGGCGGTAAGTGGTGAGAGCGTGTGTGAAGAAGTACACCCCTGCAGGGTTAACATCATCTATTCGAATAGCCGTGTCCGCGGAAAAGGACTTATGGGTTGCCTGTACAGTTCATACACAAGTGAAATTGGATACTTTAAAATGCGCAAGATAAGCGTGAGTGCTATGGATGGCGTTCTCGTAGGGAGACGGGAGCGGATCTATAGTGGTGTATTGATATGGTGAATATGTGGACTCGTGTGCGCCACCTCAAAAGAGTTACTTGCAGTCGTAGTTCAGGATAGCCACCGAGTCAAAGATGGCTTGCTGTAGTTAAACTCCACCACCCCCTTTGTTGATAATGATGCATATGTAGTTAGTCCTGATGTAAGTCTTGCTGGGTACATTTGTACTCACGTTTGCCTATTTTATGTTTTTGCAGAGAGACCTCAGTCTCGCTAGTAGTGCCGCGTGGACCTCGACGTTTAGCTTGTTACCTCAGCTACGATCTTGTGCCCTCGGTAGGATCTGGTAGATAGTCAGGCTTCTCAGCCTTTTTCATTTGTAGATGTCTGTACTCAGACATGTTAAGCTTCTGCTTGTGTTTTAATTTGTATGCTCTGAATGTTGGGTCATGAGACCCCTGTTTGTAATATCTTGCTCCTCGGAGCCTATTGAATACATACTTGTGTCGTAGAGTCATGTTGTGATGCCTTGTTGTATTTGCACATATCGAGCATATTGTATGTATGATTGAAATGCTTGGTATGTGTGGGATCTGACTATCTAGTTGTTTATCTTTAGTAGCCTCTCTTACCGGGAAATGTCTCCTAGTGCTTCCACTGAGCCATGGTAGCTTGCTACTGCTCCGGAACACTTAGGCTGGCTAGCATGTGTCCTTCTTCGTTCCTGTGTCTGTCCCTTCGGGGAAATGTCACGCGATGAATACCGGAGTCCTGTTAGCCCGCTACAGCCTGGTTCACCGGAGTCCTGATAGCCCAGTGCTACAGCCTAGAATTCACTCGCTGATGACCGACACGTTCGATGCTGGGTCATGGATGCCTGTCCCTGTAAGTTTGTGCCACTTTGGGTTTACGACTAGCCATGTCAGCCTGGGCTCCTTATCATATGGATGCTAGCGACACTATCATATACGTGTGCCAAAAGGCGCAAACGGTCCCGGGCAAAGGTAAGGCGACACCGTGGGAATACCGTGCGTGAGGCCGCAAAGTGATATGAGGTGTTACATGCTAGATCGATGTGGCATTGAGTCGGGGTCCTGACATAGTGATGGTGATGTGATCCGCGCCAGGGCTTTGCCTAAGCATCGCGAGAATATGATCGGAGGCATAAACTGTGGAGGGGGGCACCGTACACGGCTTGGAACAATTGGTGTGTACTCTAGGGGATCCCCCCGTATATTAAGGAGGGAGTGAGAGGAGGTCGGCCTAGGCGCACCCCAAGGGAAGGAGTCCCGCTTGGACTCCTAATTGGATTCGCCCCCCCTTCCTTCTACCGGAGGGGGAAGGAGATGGAGTAGGAGAAGGAAAAGGGGGGTGGCGCCCCCTTCCCTAGTCCAATTAAGCCTCCTCCCTTGTGGGGGGCGCACCAGCCCCTTGTGGGCTGGTTAGCCACCCTCCTATGGCCCATATCTTCCACCGGGGGGTTCCGGTACTCCGGTATGTATCCGATACACTCCGGAACCCTTCCGGTGTCCGAATACCACCTTCCAATTATCAACATTTACCTCTCGACCATTTAGAGACTCCTCGTCATGTCTGTGATCTCATCCGGGACTCCTAACACCTTCGGCCACCAAAAAACATAACTCATATAATACATATCGTCATCCAACATTAAGCGTGCGGACCCTACGGGTTCGAGAACTATGTAGACATGACCAAGGCACCTCTCCGGTCAATAACCAATAGCGGAACCTGAATGCTCATATTGGTTCCCACATATTCTACAAAGATCTTTATCGGTCGAACCACAATGTCAACATACGTTATTCCCTTTGTCATTGGTATGATCCTTGCCCAAGATTCGATTGTCCGTATATTCATACCTGGTTCAATCTCATTACCGGCAAGTCTCTTTACTCATTCTATAATGCATCATCCCGTAACTAACTCCTTAGTTGCATTGCTTGCAAGGCTTCATATGATGCGCATTATCGAGAGGGCCCAAAGATACCTCTCCGATACTCGGAGTGACAAATCCTATCTTGATCTATGCCAACCCAACAAACACCTTCGGAGATACCTTTAGAGCATCTTTATAATCACCCAATTACATTGTGATGTTTGATATCACATAAGGCATTCCTCCGGTGTCCGAGAGTTGCATAATCTCATAGTCAGAGGAATATGTATTTGACATGAAGAAAGCAGTAGCAATAAAACTAAACGACCATTATGCTAAGCTAACGGATGGGTATTGTCCATCACCTCATTCTCCTAAAGATGTGATCTCGTTCATCAAATGACAACACATATCTATGGTTAGGAAACTTAACTATCTTTGATCAATGAGCTAGTCAAGTAGAGGCATACTAGGGACACGGTGTTTTGTCTATGTATCCACACATGTATCAAGTTTCTGGTTAATACAATTCTAGCATGAATAATAGACATTTATCATGATATAATGAAATATAAAATAACAACTTTTTTATTGCCTATAGGGCATATTTCCATCAGTCTCCCACTTGCACTAGAGTCAATAATCTAGTTCACATCGTGATGTGATTTAACACCAATAGTTCACATCTGTATGTGATTAACACCCATAGTTCACATGGCCATGTGACCAACACCCAAAGGGTTTACTAGAGTCAATAATCTAGTTCACATCGCTATATGATTAACACCCAAAGAGTACTAAGCTGTGATCATGTTTTGCTCGTGAGAGAAGTTTAGTCAACGGGTCTGCTACATTAAGAGCAGTATGTATTTTGTAAATTTTCTATGTCTACAATGCTCTGCATGGAGCTACTCTAGCTAATTGGTCCCACTTTCAATATGTATCCAGATTGAGACTTAGAGTCATCTGGATCGGTGTAAAGCTTGCATCAACGTAACTCGTTATGACGAACTATTTATCACCTCCATAACCGAGAAATACTTCCTTAGTCCTCTTAGGTAACCAAGGATAACTTTGACCGCTATCCAGTGATCCACTCATGGATCACTATCGTACCCCTTGCCAAACTCATAGCAAGGCACACAACTGGTTTAGTACATAGCATGGCATACTTTATAGAACCTATGACTGAGGCATGGGGAATGACTTTCATTCTCTTTCTATCTTCCGGTGTGGTCGGGCTTTGAGTCTTACTCAACTTTACACCTTGTAATACAGGCAAGAACTCCTTCTTTGACTGATCTAATTTGAACTCTTTCAAAATTTTGTCAAGGTATGTACTCATTGAAAAATCTTATCAGGTGTCTTGATCTATCTCTATAGATCTTGATGCCCAATATGCAAGCAGCTTCACCGAGGTCTTTCTTTGAAAAACTCCATTCAAGCTCTCCTTTATGCTTTCCAAAAAATTCTACATCATTTCTGAGAAACAATATGTCATTCACATATACTTATCAGAAAGGCTGTAGTGCTTCCACTCACTTTCTTGTAAGTATAGGCTTCACCACAAGTCTGTATAAAACTATATGCTTTCATCAACTCATCAAAGTGTATATTCCAACTCCGAGATGCTTGCACCAGTCCATAGATGGATTGCTGGAGCTTGCACAACTTGTTAGCACCTTTAGTATCGACAAAACCTTTTGGATGCATCAGATACAACTCTCCTTAGAGATATCCATTTAAGGAATGCAGTTTTGACATCCATTTGTCATATTTCATAATCATAAAACACGGCAATTGCTAACATGATTTAGACAGACTTAAGCATCGCTACGGGTGAGAAAGTCTCATCATAGTCAACTCCTTGAACTTGTCGAAAACTTTTTGCGACAAGTCGAGCTTTATAGATAGTAACATTACCATCAGCATCAATCTTCTTCTTGAAGATCCATTTATCATCTATAAGTCACCTATCATTGGGAAAATCCACCAAAGTCCACACTTTGTTCTCATACATGGATCCTATCTCAGATTTCATGGCCTCAAGCCATCTGTCGAAATCTGGGCTCATCAAAGCTTCTTCATAGTTTTTAGGTTTGTCATGGTCAAGTAACATGACTTCCAGAACAGGATTACCATGCCACTCTCGTGTGGATCATGCTCTGTTTGACCTACGAGGTTCTGTGGCAACCTGATCTGAAGTTTCATGATCATTATCATTAGCTTCCTCTCCAGTTGGTGTAGATATCACAGGAACGGATTTCTTAGATGAGCGACTTTCCAAATTGAGAGAAGGTACAATTACCTCATCAAGTTATACTTTCCTCCCACTCACTTCTTTCGAGAGAAACTCCTTTTGTAGAAAGGTTCCGTTCTTAGCAACAAAAGATCTTGCCTTCGGATCTGTGGTAGAAGTTGTACCCAATTGTTTCCTT
This sequence comes from Triticum dicoccoides, assembly GCF_002162155.2. Classification (NCBI taxonomy): domain Eukaryota; kingdom Viridiplantae; phylum Streptophyta; class Magnoliopsida; order Poales; family Poaceae; genus Triticum; species Triticum dicoccoides. Next base: position 545,120,655 of record NC_041381.1, on the reverse strand, counting down.
AGGGTATCCTATGAAAACTCACTTCTCCGATTTGGGTTCGAGCTTATCAGGTTGAAGCCTTTTGACATAAGCATCGCATCCCCAAACTTTAAGAAACGACAGCTTAGGTTTGTTGCCAAACCACAGTTCATACGTTGTTGTTTCAACGGATTTTGATGGTGCCCTGTTTAACGTGAATGCAGCTGTCTCTAATGCATAACCCCAAAACCATAGTGGTAAATCAGTAAGAGACATCATAGATCGCACCATATCTAATAAAGTGCGGTTACAACGTTTGGACACACCATTACGATGTGGTGTTCTAGGTGGCGTGAGCTGTGAAACTGTTCAACATTGTTTTAAATGAAGGCCAAACTCGTAACTCAAATATTCACCTCCACGATCAGATTGTAGAAACTTTATTTTCTTGTTACAATGATTCTCCACTTCACTCTGAAATTCTTTGAACTTTTCAAATGTTTCAGACTTCTGTTTCATTAAGTAGATATACCCATATCTGCTCAAATCATCTGTGAAGGTCGAAGAATAACGATACCCGCCACGAGCTTTAACACTCATCGGACTGCATACATAGGTATGTACTATTTCCAATAAGTCATTAGCTCGTTCCATTATTCCAGAGAACGCAGTTTTAGTCATCTTGCCCATGAGGCACGATTTGTAAGTATCAAATGATTCATAATCAAGTGATTTCAAAAGTTCATCTGCATGGAGTTTCTTCATGCGCTTTATACCGATATGACCTAAACGGCAGTGCCACAGATATGTTGCACTATCATTATCAACTTTGCATCTTTTGGCATCAATGTTATGAATATGTTTATTACTACGATCGAGATTCAATAAACCATTAACATTGGGTGTATGACCATAGAAGGTTTTATTCATGTAAACGGAATAAAAATTATTCTATGTCTTAAATGAATAACCGTATTGCAATAAACATGATCTAATCAAATTTATGCTCAACGCAAACACCAAATAACATTTATTTAGGTTCAACACTAATCCCGAAAGTATAGTGAGTGTGCGATGATGATCATATCAATCTTGGAACCACTTCCAACACACATCATCACTTCACCCTTAACTAGTCTCTATTTATTCTGCAACTCCTGTTTCGAGACTAATCTTAGCAACCGAACAAGTATCAAATACCCAGGGGTTACTATGAGCACTAGTAAGGTACACATCAATAACATGTATATCAAATATAGCTTTGTTCACTTTGCCATCCTTCTTGTCCACCAAATATTTGCGGTAGTTTCGCTTCCACTGACCATTTTCTTTGCAGTAGAAGCACTCTATTTTAGGCTTAGGTCTTGCTTTGGGCTTCTTCACGGGAGTGACAACTTGTTTGCCATTCTTCTTGAAGTTCCCTTTCTTTCCCTTTGCCCTTTCATTGAAACTAGTAGTCTTGTTTAATCATAACCACTTGATTCTTTTTCTTGATTTCTACCTTAGTCGATTTCGGCATCACGAAGAGCTCCGGAATCGCTTTTGTCATCCCTTGCATATTATAGTTCATCACGAAGTTCCAGTAACTTGGTGATGATGACTAGAGAACTCTGTCAATCACTATCTTATCTGGAAGATTAACTCCCACTTGATTCAAGTGATTGTACTACCCAGACATTCTGAGCACATGCTCACTAGCTGAGCTATTCTCCTCCATCTTTTAAGAGAAGTACTTGTCAGAGGTCTCATACCTCTCGACACGGGCATGAGTCTGAAATACCAATTTCAGCTTCTTGGAACAGCTCATATGCTCTGTGGCGTTCAAAACATTGTTGAAGTCCTGATTCTAAGCCGTAAAGCATGGTGCCCTAAACTATCAAGTAGTCATCATATTGAGCTAGCCAAACTTTCATAACGCCTGCATTTGCTCCTACAATAGGTCTGTCACCTAGTGGTGCATCAAGGACATAATTCTTCTGTGCAGCAATGAGGATAAACCTCAGATCACGGACCTAGTCTGTATCATTGCTACTATCATATTTAAACTTAGTTTTCTCTAGGAACATATCAAAAAACATAGGGGAGCTACAACGCGAGCTATTGATCTAAAACATAATTTGCAAATACTATCAGGACTAAGTTCATGATAAATTGAAGTTCAATTAATCATATTACTTAAGAACTCCCACTTAGGTAGACATCCCTCAAGTCATCTAAATGATGCGTGATCCAAATCAACTAAACCATGTCCTATCATCACGTGAGATGGAGTAGTCATCAATGGTGAACAAATCTATGTTGATCATATCCAATATATGATTCACGTTCCACCTTTCGGTCTCTAGTGTTCTGAGGCCATATCTGTATATGCTAGGCTCGTCAAGTTTAACCCGAGTATTCTGCATGTGCAAAACTGGCTTGAACCCCTTGAATTTGAATGTAGAGCTTATCACACTCGATCATCGCGTGGTGTCTCAGCACGAAGAACTTTCGCAATGGTGCATACTCGGGGGGAACACTTATACCTTGAAATTTTAGTAAGTGATCATCTTATAATGCTACCGCCGTACTAAGCAAAATAAGATGCATAAAGATAAACATCACATGCAATCAAAATATGTGACATGATATGGCCATCATCATCTTGTGCTTTTGATCTCCATCATTGAAGCAATGTCATGATCTCCATCGTCACCGGCTTGACACCTTGATCTCCATCGTAGCGTTGTGGTCATCTCGCTAACCATTGCTTCTACGACTATCGCTACCGCTTAGTGATAAAGTAAAGCAATTACATAGCGCTTGTATTTCATACAATAAAGCGACAACCATATGGATCCTGCCAGTTGCCGATTACTTTTACAAAACATGATCATCTCATACAACAATCTTTATATCATATCATGTCTTGACCATGTCACATCACATCATGCCCTGCAAAAACAAGTTAGAAAGTTTTACATGGCTGCTACGCGCTGCTAGCATGAACCATACATACCTACGACACAAAAACCACAACGGTGATTTATCAAATTTGCTGTTTTAACCTTCACAAGGACCAGCCCCAGTCAAATTCGATTCAGCTAAAGTTGGAGAAACAGACACCCGCCAGCCACCTTTATGCAAAACTAGTTGCATGTCTGACGGTGGAACCGGTCTCATGAACACGGTCATGTAAGGTTGGTCTGGGCCGCTTCATCCAACAATACCGCCGAATCAAAATAAGACATTGGTGGTAAGCAGTATGACGATCACCGCCCACAACTCTTTGTGTTCTACTCGTGCATATCATCTATGCATAGACCTGGCTCGGATGCCATTGTTGGGAAACGTAGCATGCAATTTCAAAACAATTCCTACACCCACGCAAGATCTATCTAGGAGATGCATAGCAACAAGAGGGGGAGAGTGTGTCCAAGTACCCTTGTAGACCGAAAGCGGAAGCGTTTACTTAACGCGGTTGATGTAGTCGAACGTCTTCTCATTCCGAACGATCAAGTACCGAATGTACGACACCTCCGAGTTTTGCACACGTTTAGCGCGATGACGTCCCTCGAGATCTTGATCCATTAGAGGGTCAAAGGAGTAGATGAGTTACGTCAGCATGACGGCGTGGTGATGGTGATGGTGATGTGATCCGTGAAGGGCTTCACCTAAGCATCGCGAGAATATGACCGGAGGCGTAAACTGTGGAGGGGGGCGCCGCACATGGCTTGGAACAATTGGTGTTTCCTCTAGCCCCCCCTCCCCCCGTATATAAAGGAGGAAGGGAGAATAGGCCGGCCTAGGCGCGCCCCAAGTGGAAAGGAGCCCCACTGGGACTCATAGTTAGATTCCCCCCCCC
>NC_041381.1:544998006-545116563 GCF_002162155.2 Triticum dicoccoides | reverse complement strand
TTCCTTCTACCGGAGGGGGAAAGGGGGGAGGAGAGGGAGTAGGAGAAGGAAAGGGGGGTGGCGCCCCCTTCCTTAGTCCAATTCAGCCTCCTCCCTTGTGGGGGGCGCACCAGCCCCTTGTGGGCTGGTTAGCCTCCCTCCTATGGCCCATATGGCCCATATCGTCCACCGGGGGGTTCTGGTAACCCCTCCGGTACTCCGGTATGTACCCGATACACTCCGGAACCCTTCCAGTGTATGAATACCACCTTTCAATATATCAATATTTACCTCTCGACCATTTCAAGACTCCTCGTCATGTCCGTGATCTCATCCGGGACTCCGAACAACCTTCCGTCACCAAAACACATAACTCATATAATACATATCGTCATCGAACGTTAAGCGTGCGGACCCTACGGGTTCGAAAACTATGTAGACATGACCGAGACACTTCTCCGGTCAATAACCAATAGCGGAACCTGGATGCTCATATTGGTTGCCACTTATTCTATGAAGATCTTCATCGGTCGAACTGCAATGTCAACATACGTTATTCCCTTTGTCATTAGTATGTTACTTGCCCGAGATTCGATCCTCAGTATATTCATACCTAGTTCAATCTCGTTACCGGCAAGTCTCTTTACTCATTCCATAATGCATAATCCCATAACTAACTCATTAGTCACATTGCTTGCAAGGCTTCATATGATGTGCATTACCGAGATGGCCCAGAGATACCTCTCTGATACTCAGAGTGACAAATCCTAATCTCGATCTATGCCAACCCAACAAACACCTTTGGGGATACCTGTAGAGCATCTTTATAATCACCCAGTAACGTTATGACGTTTGATAGTACACAAGGCATTACTCCGGTGTCCGGGAGTTGCATAATCTCATAGTTGGAGGAATATGTATTTGACATGAAGAAAGTAGTAGCAATAAAACTGATGGGTCTTGTCCATCACATTATTATCCTAATGATGTGACCTCGTTCATCCAATGACAACACATGTCTATGGTTAGGAAACTTAACCATCTTTGATCAACGAGCTAGTCAAGTAGAGGCATACTAGGGACACGGTGTTTTGTCTATGTATCCACACATGTATCAAGTTTCCAGTTAATACAATTCTAGCATGAATAATAGGCATTTATCATGATATAAGGAAATATAAAATAACAAGTTTATTATTGCCTCTAGGGCATATTTCCTTCAGTTTCTTCATCTTCCTCTTCTTCAAATCCCGCACTGACCTCTATTAAGCCACATTGCCTCTTCCCACTCCAACCTTTTTCCAAGCGTCATTGTAAAATGCCTCCACACCATGGCCAGAGCTAACAACATTGTTAGGCTTGACCTCTTCCTCCTCAGGAATGTGTTCATCAAAGCCCCACTGGAGGATCCAGTTATGCAGAATGCAACAAGCAAGAACAAGCTTAACCTGAGTGGATTATGGGTGGAATGGCTTCTGATCTAGGATCTTAAACCTATTCTTCAGAGCTCCAAATGCCCTCTCAATAGTTACTCTAAGGCTAAAGTGTCTGAGATTAAATAGCTCCTATGCAGTCCTAGGATAGTTCCTACCAGAGAACTCGTTGAGATGGTACCTGGTTTTCCTGAAGGGTGGAAGAATACCCGGCTAACATGCATAGCCATCATCTCCAAGGTAGAACTTGCCGTTGGGGATGTTGATCCCATTAGGTCGACTCATGTTGTCACTGAGAATGTTAGCATCATCTGCTGACCCCTCCCAGCCAGCTAGCACATATGTGAACTTCAGATCAATGTCAATAGCAGCAAGCACATTCTGGATTGTGTAGTGCTTCCTCCCCCTGTATGCTGCAGACTATGACCTGGGAACTCTGGCAGTGACGTGAGTACCATATATTGCCCCAATGCAATCCTGAAAATGGCATCACAAGCCTGTGTTAGTGCTCAACTTGAATAATACAAGCATATGAAGCCATGAAAAGTGTATATTGTCAATGCTCACCTTGAAGTATGGATGCCATCTTTGGCTTCCGTGAATCTTGGGTGGGGTCTAGCCAGATGGTCTCCTAATCATCTCTCCTCTAAGCTCCCGAACAGGAAAAAGCACCTGCTTGAAGTACCTAGGGATGGTCTCCATTGATCTCCTGAACATGTTGTGAATGACCCAAAACCTCTGGTTATGGCCAACAACATGGAGGAACATGGCCACTTGCTCTTCCACACTGGTGTTGATGTTATCTTGTAGCAGCCCAGTGCTCCTGAAGGTCTTGACAAGCCTGGCAAATGGTGCTCTTTTCATCCGAAGCATCCATAGAGCCTCGACGTCATTGCAGTTGTAGATGTAGTTCAGATTTTGGATCCTCTCATGTTCCCGGATAAACAATGGACCATAGCGGGTCAAAGGTCTCCCAGCATGAAGAACAACTCTCTGGTGCATGAACGTGACCCATGCCCGAATCACACTAATCATTGTTGTTGCTTGAATTATCAGCCTCATCTGTGCGTCCATAACCTAGTCGACATCGACGGTTTGTTCAGTGGCAAATTGATCCTACACCTAGCCTAACGGCCTAACCACCGACCAAACAAAGGGGGGAGGGGGAGCTACTTACCGGCATCGGAGACGAGGATGGCATAGGGGAGCCATGGCATAGACAAGGTCGACCAGACGTGGCCAACATCAAGGGGAGCACCAGATCCGCCGCAAACGCCACCGCCGCCACCTCTAGCGCGGATCTGAAATCGCAGACGCCACCGGTGGTGAGGCAGTGCCACTACAAAAAAAGACACATCCGTGACATTTTGGGCCGAACGAAATTTTTTCTGTCATACTTATGACCCTTATATGCCGATAATTGTGACAAAACCCTGTATCATCATAGATGTGGTGGGCTCCTTCTTGTATGACAAAAAATCATGACAGAAAATGGGCTTTTCGTCCTGGGCGGGCCGGAGACGCAGCTGCATGACATTCTTTGGGCCGTCCATGATGGGAAAAACCGTGGTAGAAGCGAGGGCGAGGAAAATATCGGGGAGTTCCCGGGTACGGTGGGTGGTCGGGGGCCGAGCGATGCGCGTTTCTCTCATACACATATGCGCGTGGGTGCGAGGCGTTGGGCTCTAACTGAACCCGAGTGAGGCGTTCGCCTACTGACCCGAGCCATTGCACTGCAAGCTACACGTTACTGAACCCGAGCGATCGATCGATGGCTGTTAACTGAACCTGATCGAGCGATTCCTTCACTTCTGCTGCTAACTGAAGCCGATCGATGCTGCATCTGGATGAACAGTGAGCGTTGTTGGAGGGGTTTGGATGAACAGTTCCCGGTGGGGGTTGGATGAACAGGACACCGTGGTGTTGCTGCTGGATGAACAAGACCTTGTTTGATCGAGCCGGTTGGGCGTGGATGAACAGGACCCCGTGGAGGGAAGGTTGAACAGTAGCCGGTGGAGGGCTGGTTGAACAGTATCCGATGGAGGGTTGGATGAATAGTAGCCCGTGGAGGGGTGGTTGAACAAGACCCCATGGAGAGGGCTGGTTGAACAGTAGCCGGTGGAGGAGCGCGTGGTAGAGGCTGGATGAACAGGAGTCTATGGATGAACAGTCGCAGGTGGAGGCTGGAGCAGGTCGATGGTGGATGAACAGTAACCTGAAAGTGCAACTATCCCTGGGTGGTTTTGGTAATTCCTAACAACATATAGCTCATTGAGCTAATGCTATTTCAAGATAAATATTTCAGGAAAGCTCAATGTTTGGCATGGCATGGATGAGAAACGTGGACCCCTCAAAATGCTAAGGACAAAAGGATTGGCTCAAGCTCAAAGCACAAGACTCTACATTTTTCATTTTAGTGATCCAAGATCATATTGAGTCCATAGGAAAAGCCAATACTATCAAGAGGGGGTGAGGTGTCTCTTAATGAGTTTCTTGCTCAAAGTGCTTAGTGATATGCTCCAAAAACCCTCAACTACTTTCTCACATCCACATATGTCCCAAACGAAAAGTCAAACTTGGCCCCACCGAAACTTTCTAATCGGCGCCACCGAGTTCAGTTGACATAGCCATTGCCAGAAACCCTAGTCTTTTTAGTCTCACCGATAGGGATCTCGGTCTCATCGAGATGGGATTGTAATCTCTCTATTTCCCTTCGTAACTTTTCGGTCAAACCGAGATGAGCGATCGGTCCCACCGAGAATGCAATGCAAACTCTCTATTTCCCTTTCGCAATGTTTCGGTCCAACCAAGATGAGTGAATCGGTCCCACCAATTTTGCCTGACCAACTCTCTATTTGTCTATTACCAAAATCGGTCTCACCGAGTTTGTGTAATCGGTCTCACCGAGATTACTTTATGCCCTAACCCTGACGATATCGGTCCCATCGAGTTGACATGTCGGTCCCACCGAAATGCCTAATGGTCACATTATGAACTAAATCAGTCTGACCGAGTTTCAAGATTCGGTCCCATCGAGTTTTGTGAATTGTGTTTAACGGTTAGATTTTGTGTGGAGGCTATATATACCCCTCCACCCACTCTTCATTCGTGCAGAGAGCCATCAAAATATGCCTACACTTCCAACATACATTTTCTGAGAGAGAACCACCTACACTTGTGTGGAGGTCAAGATATTCCATTCCTACCATATGAATCTTGATCTCTAGCCTTCCCCAAGTTGCTTTCCACTCAAATATTCTTTCCACCAAATCCAAATCCTGTGAGAGAGAGTTGAGTGTTGGGGAGACTATCATTTGAAGCACAAGAGCAAGGAGTTCATCATCAACACACCATTTGTTACTTCTTGGAAAGTGGTGTTTCCTAGATTGGCTAGGTGTCACTTGGGAGCCTCCGACAAGATTGTGGAGTTGAACCAAGGAGTTTGTAAGGACAAGGAGATCGCCTACTTCGTGAAGATCTTCCCGAGTGAGGCAAGTCCTTCATGGGAGATGGCCATGGTGGGATAGATGCTACGTCTTGAGCTTGTGTTGGTTTTCCCCGAAGAGGAGAGGATGATGCACCACAGTAGCGTAAGTATTTCCCTCAGTTTTTGAGAACCAAGGTATTAATCCAGTAGGAGGTCATGTGCAAGTCCCTCGTACCTGCACAAAACGATAGCTACTCGCAACCAACGCGATTAGGGGTTGTCAATCCCTTCACGGTCACTTACAAGAGTGAGATCTGATAGACATAATATTTTTGGTATTTTTGGTATAAAGATGCAAAGTAAAAAGTAAAAGCAAAGCAAGTAAATAAAGTGATGGAGATTGATATGATGAGAATAGACCCGGGGGCCATAGGTTTCACTAGTGGCTTCTCTCAAGAGCATAAGTATTCTACGGTGGGTGAACAAATTACTGTTGAGCAATTGATAGAATTGAGCATAGTTATGAGGTTATCTAGGTATGATCATGTATATAGGCATCACGTCCGAGACAAGTAGACCGAAACGATTCTGCATCTACTACTATTACTCCACTTATCGACCGCTATCCAGCATGCATCTAGAGTATTAAGTTAAAAATAGAGTAACGCCTTAAGCAAGATGACATGATGTAGAGGAATAAATTCATGCAATATGATAAATACCCCATCTTGTTATCCTCGATGGCAACAATACAATACGTGCCTTGCTGCCCCTTCTGTCACTGGGTAAGGACAACGCAAGATTGAACCCAAAGCCATGCACTTCTCCCATTGCAAGAACTACCAATCTAGTTGGCCAAACCAAACGGATAATTCGAAGAGACTTGCAAAGATAACTCAATCATACATAAAAGAATTCAGAGAAGATTCAAATATTATTCATAGATAAGCTGGATCATAAACCCACAATTCATCGATCTCAACAAACACACCGCAAAAAGAAGATTACATCAAATAGATCTCCACGAGAGAGGGGGAGAACATTGTATTGAGATCCAAAAAGAGAGAAGAAGCCATCTAGCTACTAGATATGGACCCGAAGGTCTGAAGTAAACTACTCACACTTCATCGGAGGGGCTATGGTGATGATGTAGAAGCCCTCCATGGTAGATGCCCCCTCCGGCGGAGCTTCGGAACAGGCCCCAAGATGGGATCTCGTGGATACAGAAAGTTGCGGCGGTGGAATTAGGTTTTTGGCTCCTGTTCTGATAGTTCGGGGATACGTAGGTATATATCGGAGGAAGGAGTACGTCGGTGGAGCTCCGAGGGGCATACGAGGTAGGGGGGCACGCCCAGGGGGGCGCCCTCCACCCTCGTGACCTCCTCGGAAGCTTCTTGGAGTAGGGTCCAAGTCTCCTAGATCACGTTCAGTTGGAAAATCACGATCCCGAAGGTTTCATTCCATTTTGACTCCGTTTGATATTATGTTTCTTCGAAATACTGAAAAAGGCAAAAAACAACAATTCTGGGCTGTGCCTCCGGTTAATAGGTTAGTCCCAAAAATAATATAAAAGTGGAAAATAAAGCCCATTATAGTCCAAAACAATAGATAAAGTAGCATGGAACAATCAAAAATTATAGATACGTTGGAGACGTATCAGGCATCCCCAAGCTTAATTCCTACTCGTCCTCGAGTAGGTAAATGATAAAAAGAGAATTTTTGATGCGGAGTGATACTTTGGCATAATCTCAATGTAAATCTTCTTAATTGTGGCATGGATATTCAGATTCGAAAGATTCAAGACAAAAGTTCATATTGACACAAAAATAATAATACTTCAAGCATACTAGTCAAAGCAATTATGTCTTCTCAAAATAACATGGCTAAAGAAAGTTATCCCTACAAAATCATATAGTCTGGCTGTTGCTCTATCTTGATCACACATAGTGTTTAATCATGCACAACCCCAATGGCAAGCCAAGCTATTGTTTCATACTTTAGTAATCTCAAAACTCTTTCAACTTTCACGCAATACATGAGCGTGAGCCATGGACATAGCACTTGGTGGAATAGAATGGTGGTTGTGGAGAAGACAAAAAAGGATAAGATAGTCTCACATCAACTAGGCGTATCAACGGGCTATGGAGATGCCCATTAATAGATATCGATGTGAGTGAGTAGGGATTGCCATGCAACAGATGCACTAGAGCTATAAGTATATGAAAGCTCAACAAAAGAAACTAAGTGGGTGTGCATCCAACTCGCTTGCTCACGAAGACTTAGGGCACTTTTGAGGAATCCCATCATTGGAATATACAAGCCAAGTTCTATAATGAAAAACTCCCACTAGTATATGAAAGTGACAACATATGAGACTCTCTATCATGAAGATCATGGTGCTACTTTGAAGCACAAGTGCGGTAAAAGGATAGTAGCATTGTTCCTTCTCTCTTTTTCTCTCATTTTTTTGTTTGGGCCTTTTCTCTTTTTTTATGGCCTCTTTTTTTTATTTGGGCTTCTTTGGCCTCTTTTTATTTTATTTCGTTCGGAGTCTCATCCCGACTTATGGGGGAATCATAGTCTCCATCATCCTTTCCTCACTTGGGACAATGCTCTAATAATGATGATCATCACACTTTTATTTTTCTTACAACTCGATACTTAGAACAAAATATGACTCTATATGAATGCCTCCAGCGGTGTACCGGGATATGCAATGAAACATGAGTGACATGTATGGAAGAATTATGAAAGGTGGCTTTTGCCACAAATACGATGGCAACTACATGATCATGCTAGCAATATGACAAAAGTAATGCATGTCATGATGATGATGGTGGAAGTTGCATGGCAATGTATCTTGGAATGGCTATGGAAATGCCATAATAGGTAGGCATGGTGGCTGTTTTGAGGAAGGTATATGGTGGGTGTATGATACCGGTGAAAACTGCGTGGTATTAGAGAGTCTAGCAAAGGCGGAAGGGTGAGAGTGCGTATAATCCATGGACTCAACATTAGTCATAAAGAACTCATATACTTATTGCAAAAATGTAAAAGTCATCAAAAACCAAAGCACTACGCGCATGCTCCTAGGGGGATAGATTGCTAGGAAAAGACCATCGCTCGTCCCCGACCGCCACTCATAAGGAAGACAATCAATAAATAAATCATGCTCCGAGTTCATCACATAAAGGTTCACCATACGTGCATGCTACGGGAATCACAAACTTCAACACAAGTATTCTTTTTAATTCACAACTACTCAACTAGCATGACTCTAATATTATCACCTTCATATCTCAAAACAATTATCAAGCATCAAACTTATCTTAGTATTCAACGCACTCAAAAGAAAGTTTCACATATCTTGAATACCAAGTATATTAACATTAAGCAGATACCATGCTATTAACAACTCTCAAAATAATCTAAGTGAAGCATGAGAGATCAAGTTTGTTTAAAACAAATCCACCACCGTGCTCTAAAAGATCTAAGTGAATCACTAGAGCAAAAATTATCACGCTCAAAAGATATAAGTGAAGCACTATGAGCAAACTATCGAGGTCAAAAGATATAAGTGAAGCACATAGAGTGTTCTAACAAATTTCAATTCATGTATGGCTCTCTCAAAAGGTGTGTACAGCAAGGATGATTGTGGTAAACTAACAAGCAAAGACACAAATAATACAAGACACTCCAAGCAAAACACATATCATGTTGGTGAATAAAAATATAGCTCCAAGTAAATTACCGATGGAAGTGGACGAAAGAGGGGATGCCTTCCAGGGCATCCCCAAGCTTTGACTTTTTGGTGTCCTTGGATTATCTTGGGGGTGCCATGGGCATCCCCAAGCTTAGGCTCTTGCCACTCCTTGTTCCATAATCCATCAAAAGAATTCACCCAAAACTTGAAAACTTCACGACACAAAACTCAATAGCAATCTCGTGAGCTCTGTTAGAGAAAGAAAACAAAAGACTACTTCAAGGTACTGTAATGAACTCATTCCTTATTTATATTGGTGTTAAACCTACTGTATTCCAACTTCTCTATGTATTATAAACTATTTTACTAGCCATAGATTCATCAAAATAAGCAGACAACACACGCAAAACAGAATCTGTCAAAAACAGAACAGTCTGTAGTAATCTGTAACTAAAGCAAACTTCGGGAACTCAAAAAATTATACCAAAATTAGACGACCTGGGAAATTTGTTTAGTGAACAGAAGGAAAAATAATCAACGCAAAGGCACGTTCCTGTGATTTATAACAATTCGTTCACTGAGCGTAAAGATTCTGGAAATTACAGCAAGATCAAATAACTATCTTCCAAGAAGATCTAATAGGTTTAACATGGCACAAACACTAACTAAAAGATAAAAACCACATCTAAACAGAATCTAGATGGATTATTTATTACTAAACAGAAGCAAAAACTAAAAAAAACTAAAAATAAAATTGGGTTGCCTCCCAACAAGCGCTATCGTTTAACGCCCCTAGCTAGGCATAAAAGCAAGGATAGATCTAGGTATTGCCATCTTTGGTAGCCAATCCGTAAGTGGATCTCATGATAGATTCATATGGTAATTTTATTTTATTTCTAGGGAAGTGTTCCATACCCTTCTTTAAGGGAAATTGGAATCTAATATTCCTTCCTTCATATCAATAATTGCACCAATCATTCTAAGGAAAGGTCTACCAAGAATAATAGGACATGAAGGATTGCAATCTATATCAAGAATGATAAAATCTACGGGCACATAATTCCTATTTGCAACAATAAGAACATCATTAATTCTTCCCATAGGTTTTTTAGTAGTGGAATCCGCAAGATGCAAGTTTAGAGAGCAATCATCAAAATCAGGGAAGTCTAGCAAATCACATAAAGTTTCGGGAATAGTAGAGACACTAGCACCCAAATCACACAAAGCATGAAACTCATAATTTTTTATTTTAATTTTGATAGTAGGTTCCCATTCATCATGGAGTTTCCTAGGGATAGAAACTTTTAACTGAAGCTTTTCTTCATAAGATTTCATCAAGGCATCAACAATGTGTTCGGTAAAGGCCTTATTTTGACTATAAGCATGAGGAGATTCTAACACAGATTGCAACAAGGAAATACAACCAATCAAAGAGCAATTTTCATAATTAAATTCCTTGAGATCCAAAATAGTGGGTTTAGCAACATCACGGTTTTTATTAATTTCAATCCCACTTTCATCAATTTCATCGTCAAGATCTAGAAACTCCGAATTCTTAGAATGCCTTCTAGGTAAAGGAAGATCATATTCAGTTTCATCAAGATTCATATTGCAAAACAAAGATTTAAAAGGGGACACATCAATAACTTTCAGATCTTCATCTTGATTTTCATAGGAATTAGAAGAACACGCTTTAATAAAGGCATCTTTGGAAGCACGCATCCTAGCGGTTCTTTCTTTGCACTCATCAATGGAAATTCTCATGGCTTTGAGAGACTCATTGATATCATGCTTAGGAGGAATAGATCTAAGCTTTAAAGAATCAATCTCGAGAGAAATTCTATCAATGTTCCTAGCCAAATCATCAACTTTAAGCAATTTCTCTTCAAGCAAAGCATTGAAATTCTTTTGTGAATTCATGAACTCTTTAACACTACTCTCAAATTCAGAGGGCATATTATTAAAATTTCCATAAGAGTTGTTGTAGGAATTTCCATAATGATTAGAAGGATTGCTAGGATAAGGCCTAGGATTAAAATTCCCTCTATACGCGTTGTTACTAAAACTATTCCTACCAATAAAATTCACATCCATAGATTCATTATTATTCTCAAGCAAAGTAGATAAAGGCATATTATTGGGATCAGAAGAAACACTCTTAGCAAATAAATTCCTAAGTTCATCCATCTTTTCACCCAAAACATTGATTTCTTCTATGGCATGCACCTTTTTATTAGTAGATCTTTCAGTATGCCATTGAGAATAATTAACCATAATATTATCTAGGAGTTTAGTAGCATCTCCTAAAGTGATTTCCATAAAAGTGCCTCCCACGGCCGAATCTAAAAGATTTCTAGAAGCAAAATTCAATCCAGCATAAAAATTTTGTATAATCATCCACAAGTTCAAACCATGAGTAGGACAATTACGTAGCATTAATTTCATTCTCTCCCAAGATTGTGCAACATGTTCATGATCAAGTTGCTTGAAATTCATAATATCGTTCCTAAGAGAGATAATCTTAGCGGGAGGAAAATACTTAGAGATAAAAGCGTCTTTGCACTTGTTCCAAGAATCAATACTATTTTTAGGCAAAGATGAAAACCACGCTTTAGCATGATCTCTAAGCGAAAAAGGAAATAGATTCAATTTAACGACATCATTATCGACATCTTTTTTCTTTTGCATATCACATAAATCAACGAAGCTATTCAGATGAGTAGCGGCATCTTCACTAGGAAGGCCGGCTAATTGATCTTTCATAACAAGATTCAACAAAGCAGTATTGATTTCACAAGATTCAGTACTGGCAAGAGGAGCAATCGGAGTGCTAAGGAAATCATTATTATTGGTATTTGAGAAGCCACACAATTTGGTAGCATCTTGAGCCATCGCGACAAACAAGCAAACTAACCCACGAGCAAACAAACAGACGAGGAAAAAGGCAACGGAAAGAGAGGAGGAGATTGGGAAAGAGAGGGCGAATAAAACGGCAAGGGTGAAGTGGGGGAGAGGAAAATGAGAGGCAAATGGCAAATAATGTAATGCGAGAGATAGGGATTGTGATGGGTACTTGGTATGTTGACTTTTGCGTAAGCCTCACCGGCAACGGCGCCAGAAATCCTTCTTGCTACGTCTTGAGCTTGCATTGGTTTTCCCCGAAGAGGAGAGGATGATGCAGCATAGTAGCGTAAGTATTTCCCTCAGTTTTTGAGAAACAAGGTATCAATCCAGTAGGAGGTCACGCGCAGGTCCCTCGTACCTGCACAAAATGATAGCTACTCGCAACCAATGCGATTAGGGGTTGTCAATCCCTTCACGGTCACTTACGAGAGTGAGATCTGATACAGATAATATTTTTGGTATTTTTGGTATAAAGATGCAAAGTAAAAAGTAAAAGCAAAGCAAGTAAATAAAGTAATGGAGATTGATATGATGAGAATAGACCCGGGTAGGTTTCACTAGTGGTTTCTCTCAAGAGCATAAGTATTCTACGGTGGGTGAACAAATTACTATTGAGCAATTGATAGAATTGAGCATAGTTATGAGGTTATCTAGGTATGATCATGTATATAGGCATCACGTCCGAGACAAGTAGACCGAAACGATTCTGCATCTACTACTATTACTCCACTCATCGACCGCTATCCAACATGCATCTAGAGTATTAAGTTAAAAACAGAGTAACGCCTTAAGCAAGATGACATGATGTAGAGGAATAAATTCATGCAATATGATAAATACCCCATCTTGTTATCCTCGATGGCAACAATACAATACGTGCCTTGCTGCCCCTTCTGTCACTGGGTAAGGACACCGCAAGATTGAACCCAAAGCCATGCACTTCTCCCATTGCAAGAACTACCAATCTAGTTGGCCAAACCAAACGGATAATTCGAAGAGACTTGCAAAGATAACTCAATCATACATAAAAGAATTCAGAGAAGATTCAAATATTATTCATAGATAAGCTGGATCATAAACCCACAATTCATCGGTCTCAACAAACACACCGCAAAAACAAGATTACATCGAATAGATCTCCACGAGAGAGGGGGAGAACATTGTATTGAGATCCAAAAAGAGAGAAGAAGCCATCTAGCTACTAGCTATGGACCCGAAGGTCTAAAGTAAACTACTCACACTTCACCGGAGGGGCTATGGTGATGATGTAGAAGCCCTCCGTGGTAGATGCCCCCTCCAGTGGAGCTCCGGAACAGGCCCCAAGATGGGATCTCGTGGATACAGAAAGTTGCGGCGGTGGAATTAGGTTTTTGGCTCATGTTCTGATCGTTCGGGGATACGTAGGTATATATAGGAGGAAGGAGTACGTCGGTGGAGCTCCGAGGGGCCCACGAGGTAGGGGGGCGCGCCCAGGGGCACGCCCTCCACCCTCGTGACCTCCTCGGAAGCTTCTTGGAGTAGGGTCCAAGTCTCCTGGATCACATTCGGTTGGAAAATCACGATCCTGAAGGTTTCATTCCGTTTGGACTCCATTTGATATTATGTTTCTTCGAAATACTGAAAAAGGCAAAAACATCAATTCTGGGCTGGGCCTCCGGTTAATAGGTTAGGTCCCAAAAATAATATAAAAGTGGAAAATAAAGCCCATTATAGTCCAAAACAATAGATAAAGTAGCATGGAGCAATCAAAAATTTTAGATACGTTGGAGACGTATCAATAGACAAGGTTGCTTCTTCGTGGACCCTCCGTGGACTCGCGCAACCATTACGCTTCGTGGGTTGAAGTCTCCATCAACGTGGATGTATGATAGCACCACCTATTGGAACCATGGATAAAAAATCTTCGTGTCAACATTGCGTTTGCTTCCTCAAACTCCTCCCTTTACCTTCATATGCAATTGTTTTACATTCCGCTGCTATACTCTTAGGATTGCATGTGTAGGTTGATTGTTTGACTTGTGCTAAGTTGCTAAAATCTGCCAAGAACTAAAGTTGGGAAAAGGCTAGATTTTTATTTGGTCAAGTAGTCTAATCACCCCCCCCCTCTAGACATACTTCCGATCCTACATAACCCATGGAAGCTAGAGGAGGTCGACGGTGGAGATGAACAGTATCCCATGGAGTCCCGTTTTGCAGTACGCCACACCCCTCCCGATGAACAGGACCCCCGTTTCGATCGTAGTGCTCCAACACAAGTTCGTTTCCTCTATTTTGCGGTACACCACACCACTCCCGATCAACATGACCATGTTTCGACCATAGGAGGTCCAACAGAAGTTTGTTTCCTCCATTTTGCAGTACTCCAGACCCCTCCCGATGAACATGATCCCGTTTCGACCATGACCGGTCGAACACAAGGCCGTTTCCTCCGTTCTGCGTTACACCAGGCCTCGCTTCCATTGGCTATTCCGTCCAAGCCGGTTGTCTCCCGATGAACACATCGTATTCCATTGCCTCCCCATGAACACGACGCATTCCGTTGGCTCCCCATGAACACGACGACGACGCAGTTTCTCTGTTCCGACCCAGCCATGTACACGAGCCCTGGCCATACGTATGCGCGAGTAGGCGTTCGAGACCCCGCCCGTATGTACGTGTGTGGCCGTATTTACTTTCTTGCACCCTGGTCGTTGTATGTACATGTACATGCTACGTGCGCGCCTCTACCATGACACATGTGCGCCTCTACTACGACACGTGCGCGCCTCTACATCGACCAGTATGTAAGTACACATTCGCGACCAGAATGACAACGCTACGTACGCTTCGACCAGGTGGGTCCTGACTGTCAGGCACTTCCTTGCGTGCCAAGATGTAGCTGGTGGGTCCCAGCAGTCAGGGGATGAATCATTTTTTTTCGTAATAAGGACACCCTTTCTTGCATGCGAAGATGTAGCTGGTGGGTCCCAGCAGTCAGGGGGGAAGGGTTTTTTCGCGAAATACGGTGACCCGTCCGATGGGTCCCTGTTGTCAGGTGGAGGAATCATTATTTTGCGCGTAATAAGGAGGCACTTCCTTGCTGTGGCCGTGGACCTAGCTGTCAGCCTCTCCACATACAGTACTCTTCCGATGGAAGTCGTTCCTTGATCACGTTGACCACGTGGCACCGAGAGCACCAGGGCGATGGACAACTGCGAGGCCTAGGAAGGGGACGACGCGGAGCCGGGGAAGGCACGGCAGTGGAAGCCCACGCAGAGAGCAGTATGAGGGTTCACTGGTTCGGCTACGGTGTGAGGCTGTCGTCGCCGCAGAATAACAGGGGGTGTGGGTGAGTAGAGGGATGCTCTGGCCAGCGGTGGGAGTAGTAGGGGGTGGTGAGGCCTGCGTGGCAGCACAGCCGGCCATGGGAGGCGGGAGCAGGCGGTCCCGCCGGCACTGGATTTGGCGGCTGGAGCAATAAGATTAGAGATTGAAGAAACACGACGGTCGTTGGATTGACATCCAATGGTTACGTCTGCTAGAATCGTTTGTTCACATATGTAATAACTAAAAAAATCTTGCATACGCGTCAACTTAATAGGCCCACAAGTCAAACCATTCCCCAATTTTTTAATAATTTATATATAGCTCATTGCAACTTCTTATGCAATTTATCGCAGTCCATTTTTTTGTTGGCCAGGGCTAGGGTTAAAATTTAAACAAACTTTTGCATATTTTTGTGGGTTCCAAACTATTTTTAATACTGAAATGTCAAGCCAGATTTAAAGTACTTTGAAGATATAATTAAATTAGGTTAAAGCCCAGTGAAATAGGAATCTGAAAATGTGAACAAATTCAGAAATTATAAAGTAATTGCCAATTTGTCATCTGTTTTTATATTTACAACCCATTTCATATTACTTTCAAGATTTGCAGGCGTCTTGAAAGGGTTACAGCCCATCAAGGCATAGAAAAATAAGTAGACCTGGATTGGGTATTCTTTAGAAAAAATAATCTGGGCTCATTTTCACAAAGAAAAAATAGTAGGGCTGGTCATATGGTGAACATAAGATATAAGCCTGGGCTAGACGGGCCATAGCCCAGTTGAAACCCTGCTCCGTCTCAACAATAACAAAAAAATACTGCTTGAGCCGCTACATCCTGGTGTCAGTCGATCTTTTGATGTTCTCTTGTCTATTGACTATATACGCTCACAATGTCGTGGGTCCCAGATGTCAGGAAACCACTAGGAGGAAGCATTTTATTTTTCCATACGCTGACATGGTGGGCCCCTACTATCATCCTCTCCATGTACTTCTGCCGATTACTGTTGTTTGTTGACCATGTTGACAATGCGAGAGGGCGGCGCCGCAG
This sequence comes from Triticum dicoccoides, assembly GCF_002162155.2. Lineage (NCBI taxonomy): Eukaryota > Viridiplantae > Streptophyta > Magnoliopsida > Poales > Poaceae > Triticum > Triticum dicoccoides. The sequence goes on along the minus strand of NC_041381.1, from coordinate 545,100,764 downwards.
CGAGCGCATGAAAGCACGCGGAGGACGACGGTGAGGCCTCGGACGTTGGTGTTAACGATTTAGGAGACGATGGGGCGGTGATGCGTGCGCTGAGGCACGGCCAGCCGTGGGAGGCGGAAGCAGGCGGCCCCACCGGCGCTGGTTTGGTTTTGAAGGCTGGAGGAAGACAGGACTGAAGAAACATTATAGACTGCAAAAGCAGCAGGAGTACTTAACAACCTTAACTGAAACCAGCAAGGGCACTTAACAATCATAGCTGAAAGCAGTATGAGTATTTATACGGGTTCAACCATACAAAGCATGCCTTAAACAATGCTACTTTGCCTACAGTTAACCAAGGGTGTGGCCACCAAGCCCGAGGACAAGGCCCAGGCGCCACCCCGCGCATCCACAACCTTCTGAAAGCGGCTTCATCTCGCAATGTGGTCAATAAACAGGATATTTGCTTTAGAGCCATGGAAAAGCAGGAACATAATCTTCTGTCATATTCTCCAAGATGGACGGGCCTTCATTATTTGGGACCACCCATGAATAAGTATCTTTTCACCTCCAAGGGGAATGGAGTAAGTCAACATAAACATCATATTGTGACCAAGCGCAAGTCTAACCCGACCATGGTCAGGCATCTATATAGGAACAATAGAACTGGGCAGTTTCTGTTTCAAGAAGATCACAGCTGTAAAACTGTGTATAAGCAATAGTTTATGAACAACATATATAACAGAAAACAGCTCGTACCATAATTTTCTCGACACAGCTGGACCTGTTCAATGAGTGCAGCAGTCGCACACATATCCCACATGGCCTTCCACCATTGAAACGCCCCACAAGGACCTCAAGACCATCAGTAAAGTGTAGGAACTTGTGGATGTCGTCCCAGTCAACTTCAGTGCCATCAGTAACAACCGAGTTCTTATAGAATAACAAACGAGCATCCTGCTTAACTCTGAAAAAACCTACACGTGCCACCAATTATAAGATAATATTAGTCACCCAGTTACGTTGTGACGTTTGGTACACCCAAAGCACTCTTACGGTATCCGGGAGTTACACGATCTCATGGTCTAAGGAAAAGATACTTGACATTGGAAAAGCTCTAGCAAAACGAACTACACGATCTTGTGCTATGCTTAGGATTGGGTCTTGTCCATCACATCATTCTCCTAATGATGTGATCCCGTTATCAACGACATCTAATGTCCATAGTCAGGAAACCATGACTATCTGTTGAGCAACGAGCTAGTCAACTAGAGGCTTACTAGGGACATATTATGGTCTATGTATTCACACGTGTATTACAATTTCCGGATAATACAATTATAGCATGAATAAAGACAATTATCATGAACAAAGAAATATAATAATAATCCTTTTATTATTGCCTCTAGGGCATATTTCCAACAGTCTCCCACTTGCACTAGAGTCAATAATCTAGTTACATTGTGATGAATCGAACACCCATAGAGTTCTGGTGTTGATCATGTTTTGCTCGCGAGAGAGGTTTAGTCAACGGATCTGCGACATTCAGATCCGTATGTACTTTGCAAATATCTATGTCTCCATCTTGAACATTTTCACGGATGGAGTTGAAGCGACGCTTGATGTGCCTGGTCTTCTTGTGAAACCTGGGCTCCTTGGCAAGGGCAATAGCTCCAGTGTTGTCACAGAAGAGTTTGATCGACCCCGACGCATTGGGTATGACTCCTAGGTCGGTGATGAACTCCTTCACCAATATTGCTTCATGCGCTACCTCCGAGGCTGTCATGTACTCCGCTTCACATGTAGATCCCGCCACGATGCTCTGCTTGCAGCTGCACCAGCTTACTGCTCCACCATTCAACATATACACGTATCCGGTTTGTGACTTAGAGTCATCCAGATCTGTGTCGAAGCTAGCATCGACGTAACCCTTTACGGCGAGCTCTTCGTCACCTCCATAAACCAGAAACATGTCCTTTGTCCTTTTCAGGTACTTCAGGATATTCTTGACCGATGTCTAGTGTTCCTTGCCGGGATTACTTTGGTACCTTCCTACCAAACTTATGGCAAGGTTTACATCAGGTCTGGTACACAGCATGGCATACATAATAGATCCTATGGCTGAAGCATAGGGGATGCCACTCATCTCTTCTTTATCTTTTGCCGTGGTCGGGCATTGAGATGAGCTCAATCTCACACCTTGCAATACAGGCAAGAACCCTTTCTTGGACTGATCCATTTTGAACTTCTTCAAAATCTTATCAAGGTATGTGCTTTGTGAAAGACCTATAAGGCGTCTCGATCTATCCCTATAGATCTTGATGCCTAATATGTAAGCAGCTTCTCCAAGGTCCTTCATTGAAAAACACTTATTCAAGTAGGCCTTAATGCTATCCAAAAGTTCTATATCATTTCCCATCAAAAGTATGTCATCTACATATAATATGAGAAATGCTACAGAGCTCCCACTCACTTTCTTGTAAACGCAGGCTTCTCCGTAAGTCTGCATAAACCCAAACGCTTTGATCATCTCATCAAAGCGAATGTTCCAACTCCGAGATGCTTGCACCAGCCCATAAATGGATCGCTGGAGCTTGCATACTTTGTTAGCATTCTTAGGATTGAAAAAACCCTCCGGATGCATCATATACAATTCTTCCTTAAGATGCCCGTTAAGGAATGCCGTTTTGACGTCCATCTGCCATATCTCATAATCATAGTATGCGGCAATTGCTAACATGATTCGGACGGACTTCAGCTTCGCTACGGGAGAGAATGTCTCATCGTAGTCAACCCCTTGAACTTGCCGATAACCCTTAGCGACAAGTCGAGCTTTATAGATGGTAATATTACCATCCACGTCCGTCTTCTTCTTAAAGATCCATTTGTTTTCTACCGCTCGCCGATCATCAGGCAAGTCAGTCAAAGTCCATACTTTGTTTTCATACATGGATTCTATCTCGGATTGCATGGCTTCAAGCCATATTTTGGAATCTGGGCCCGCCATCGCTTCTTCATAGTTCGAAGGTTCACCGTTGTCTAACAACATGATTTCCAGGACAGGGTTGCCATACCACTCTGGTGTGGAACGTGTCCTTGTGGACCTACGAGGTTCAGTAGCAACTTGATCCGAAGTACCTTCATCATCATTAACTTCCTCTCCAGTTGGTGTAGGCATCACAGGAACATTTTCCTGAGCTGCACTACTGTCCGGTTCAAGAGGTAGTACTTCATCGAGTTCTACTCTCCTCCCACTTACTTCTTTCAAGAGAAACTCTTTTTCCAGAAAGGATCCGTTCTTGGCAACAACGGTCTTGCCATCGATTAAGTAGAAGGTATATCCAATGGTTTCCTTAGGGTATCCTATGAAGACGCATTTTTCCGACTTGGGTTCGATCTTTTCAGGTTGTAGTTTCTTGACATAAGCATCGCATCCCCAAACTTTTAGAAACGACAGCTTAGGTTTCTTCCCAAACCATAATTCATACGGTGTCGTCTCAATGGATTTAGACGGTGCCCTATTTAAAGTGAATGTAGATGTCTCTAGAGCGTATCACCAAAATGACAGCGGTAAATCGGTAAGAGACATCACAGATCACACCATATCCAATAGAGTGCGATTACGACGTTCGGACACACCGTTACGCTGAGGTGTTCCAGGCGGCATGAGTTGTGAAACGATTCCACATTTCCTTAAGTGTGTACCAAATTCGTGACTTAAGTATTCTCCTCCACGATCTGATCGTAGGAACTTTATCTTTCGGTCACGTTGATTCTCTACCTCATTCTGAAATTCCTTGAACTTTTCAAAGGTCTCAGACTTGTGTTTCATCAAGTAGACATACCCATATCTACTCAAGTCATCAGTGAGAGTGAGAACATAACGATATCCTCCGCGAGCCTCAACGCTCATTGGACCGCACACATCGGTATGTATGATTTCCAATAAGTTGGTTGCTCGCTCCATTGTTCCGGAGAACGGAGTCTTGGTCATTTTGCCCATGAGGCATGGTTCGCATGTGTCAAATGATTCATAATCGAGAGACTCTAAAAGTCCGTCAACATGGAGCTTCTTCATGCGCTTGACACCAATGTGACCAAGGTGGCAGTGCCACAAGTATGTGGGACTATCGTTATCAACTTTACATCTTTTGATATTCACGCTATGAATATGTGTAACATTACGTTCGAGATTCATTAAGAATAAACCATTGACCATCGGGGCATGACCATAAAACATATCTCTCATATAAATAGAACAACCATTATTCTCGGATTTAAATGAGTAGCCATCTCGTATTAAACAAGATCCAGATACAATATTCATGCTCAAACTTGGCACTAAATAACAATTATTGAGGTTCATAACTAATCCCGTGGGCAAATGTAGAGGTAGCGTGCCGACGGCGATCACATCGACCTTGGAACCATTCCCGACGCGCATCGTCACCTCGTCCTTCGCCAGTCTCCGCTTATTCCGCAGCTCCTGTTGTGAGTTACAAATATGAGCAACGGCACCGGTATCAAATACCCAGGAGTTACTACGAGTACTGGTAAGGTACACATCAATTACATGTATATCAAATATACCTTTAGTGTTGCCGGCCTTCTTGTCCGCTAAGTATTTGGGGCAGTTCCGCTTCCAGTGACCCTTCCCTTTGCAATAAAAGCACTCAGTCTCAGGCTTGGGTCCATTCTTTGACTTCTTCCTGGCAACTGGCTTACCGGGCGCGGCAATATCTTTGCCGTCCTTCTTGAAGTTCTTCTTACCCTTGCCCTTCTTGAAGTTAGTGGTCTTATTGACCATCAACACTTGATGTTCTTTCTTGATTTCAACCTCTGCTGACTTCAGCATTGAAAATACTTCAGGAATGGTCTTCACCATCCCCTGCATATTGTAGTTCAACACAAAGCTCTTGTAGCTCGGTGGGAGCGACTGAAGGATTCTGTCAATGACCGCCTTGTCCGGGAGGTTGATCTCCAGCTGGGACAGGCGGTTGTGCAACCCAGACATTTTGAGTATGTGCTCACTGACAAAACTGTTTTCCTCCATCTTACAACTATAGAACTTGTCAGAGACTTCATATCTCTCGACCCAGGCATGAGCTTGAAAAACCATTTTCAGCTCCTCGAACATCTCATATGCTCCGTGTTTCTCAAAACGCTTTTGGAGCCCCGGTTCTAAGCTGTAAAGCATGCCGCACTGAACGAGGGAGTAATCATCAGCACGTGACTGCCAAGCGTTCATAACGTCTTGGTTCTCTGGGATGGGTGCTTCACCTAGCGGTTCATCTAGGACATATGCTTTCTTGGCTGCTATGAGGATGATCCTCAGGTTCCGGACCCAGTCCGAATAGTTGCTGCCATCATCTTTCAGCTTGGTTTTCTCTAGGAACGCGTTGAAGTTCATGTTGACATGAGCGTTGGCCATTTGATCTACAAGACATATTTTGCAAAGATTTTAGACTAAGTTCATGATAATTAAGTTCATCTAATCAAATTATTTAATGAACTCCCACTCAGATTGACATCCCTCTAGTCATCTAAGTGTTACACGATCCGAGTCGACTAGGCCGTGTCCGATCATCACGTGAGACGGACTAGTCATCATCGGTGAACATCTCCATGTTGATCGTATCTTCCATACGACTCATGTTCGACCTTTCGGTATCTTGTGTTCCGAGGCCATGTCTGTACATGCTAGGCTCATCAAGTTAACCCTAAGTGTTCTGCATGTGTAAAACTGTCTTACACCCGTTGTATGTGAACGTAAGGATCTATCACACCCGATCATCACGTGGTGCTTCGAAACGACGAACTTTAGCAACGGTGCATAGTTAGGGGGAACACTTTCTTGAAATTATTATAAGGGATCATCTTATTTACTACCGCCGTTCTAAGTAAACAAGATGCATAAAACATAATAAACATCACATGCAATTATATAGTAGTGACATGATATGGCCAATATAATATAGCTCCTTCGATCTCCATCTTCGGGGCTCCATGATCATCTTCATCACCGGCATGACACCATGATCTCCATCATCATGATCTCCATCATTGTGTCTTCATGAAGTTGTCACGCCAACGGCTACTTCTACTTCTATGGCTAACGCATTTAGCAACAAAGTAAAGTAATTTACATGGCGTTCTTCAATGACACGCAGGTCATACAAAAAATAAAGACAACTCCTATGGCTCCTGCCGGTTGTCATACTCATCGACATGCAAGTCGTGATTCCTATTACAAGAACATGATCTCATACATCATAATATATCATTCATCATTCATCACAACTTCTGGCCATATCACATCACATGACAATTGCTGCAAAAACTGTTGGAAATATGCCCTAGAGGCAATAATAAAAGTGTTATTATTATATTTCCTTGTTCATGATAATTGTCTTTTATTCATGCTATAACTGTATTATCCGGAAATCGTAATACACGTGTGAATACATAGACCACAATATGTCCCTAGTGAGCCTCTAGTTGACTAGCTCGTTGTGATCAACAGATAGTCATGGTTTCCTGGCTATGGACATTGGATGTCGTTGATAACGGGATCACATCATTAGGAGAATGATGTGATGGACAAGACCCAATCCTAAGACTAGCACAAAAGATCGTGTAGTTCATTTGCTAGAGCTTTGCCAATGTCAAGTATCTCTTCCTTTGACCATGAGATCGTGTAACTCCTGGATACCGTAGGAGTGCTTTGGGTGTATCAAACGTCACAACGTAACTGGGTGACTATAAAGGTGCACTACAGGTATCTCCGAAAGTATCTATTGTTTTATGCGGATCGAGACTAGGATTTGTCACTCCGTGTAAACGGAGAGGTATCTCTGGGCCCACTCGGTAGGACATCATCATATGCGCAATGTGACCAAGGAGTTGATCACGGGATGATGTGTTACGGAACGAGTAAAGTGACTTGCCAGTAACGAGATTGAACAAGGTATTGGATACCGACGATCGAATCTCGGGCAAGTAAAATACCGCTAGACAAAGGGAATTGAATACGGGATTGATTAAGTCCTTGACATCGTGGTTCATCCGATGAGATCATCGTGGAACATGTGGGAGCCAACATGGGTATCCAGATCCCGCTGTTGGTTATTGACCGGAGAACGTCTCGGTCATGTCTGCATGTCTCCCGAACCCGTAGGGTCTACACACTTAAGGTTCGATGACGCTAGGGTTATAAAGGAAGCTTGTATGTGGTTACCGAATGTTGTTCGGAGTCCCGGATGAGATCCCGGACGTCACGAGGAGTTCCGGAATGGTCCGGAGGTAAAGATTTATATATAGGAAGTCCTGTTTCGGCCATCAGGACAAGTTTCGGGGTCATCGGTATTGTACCGGGACCACCGGAAGGGTCCCGGGGGCCCACCGGGTGGGGCCACCTGCCCCGGGGGGCCACATGTGCTGTAGGGGGTGCGCCTTGGCCTACATGGGCCAAGGGCACCAGCCCCAAGAGGCCCATGCGCCTAGGGAACCCTAGAGGGAAGAGTCCTTGAGGGGGAAGGCACCTCCGAGGTGCCTTGGGGAGGATGGACTCCTCCCCCCCTCTTGGTCGCACCCTTTTCTTGGAGTAAGGGGCAAGGCTGCGCCTCCCCCCTCTCCCTTGCCCCTATATATAGTGGAGGGGTGGGAGGGCATCCACACCTGAGCCCTTGGCACCTCCCTCCCTCCCGTGACACCTCCTCCTCTCCCGTAGGTGCTTGGCGAAGCCCTGCAGGATTGCCACGCTCCTCCATCACCACCACGCTGTTGTGCTGCTGCTGGATGGAGTCTTCCTCAACCTCTCCCTCTCTCCTTGCTGGATCAAGGCGTGGGAGACATCGTCGAGCTGTATGTGTGTTGAACGCGGAGGTGCTGTCCGTTCGGCACTTGATCATCGGTGATCTGAATCACGACGAGTACGACTCCATCAACCCCATTCACTTGAACGCTTCCGCTTAGCGATCTACAAGGGTATGTAGATGCACTCCCCTTTCTACTCGTTGCTGGTCTCTCCATAGATAGATCTTGGTGATTCGTAGGAATTTTTTTTTTTGAATTTCTGCTACGTTCCCTAGCAGTGGCATCATGAGCTAGGTCTATTGCGTAGATTCTTTGCACGAGTAGAACACAAAGTAGTTGTGGGCGTTGATGTTGTTCAATATGCTTACCGTTACTAGTCCAATCTTGTTTCGACGGTATTGTGGGATGAAGCGGCCCGGACCGACCTTACACGTACTCTTACGTGAGACAGGTTCCACCGATTGACATGCACTTGGTGCATAAGGTGGCTAGCGGGTGCCAGTCTCTCCCACTTTAGTCGGAATGGATTCGATGAAAAGGGTCCTTATGAAGGGTAAATAGCAATGGGCATATCACGTTGTGGTATTGCGTAGGTAAGAAACGTTCTTGCTAGAAACCCATAGCAGCCACGTAAAACATGCAACAACAATTAGAGGACGTCTAACTTGTTTTTGCAGGGTATGCTATGTGATGTGATATGGCCAAGAAGAATGTGATGAATGATATGTGATGTATGAGATTGATCATGTTCTTGTAATAGGATTCACGACTTGCATGTCGATGAGTATGACAACCGGCAGGAGCCATAGGAGTTGTCTTTATTTATTGTATGACCTGCGTGTCATTGAAGAACGCCATGTAAACTACTTTACTTTATTGCTAAACGCGTTAGTCATAGAAGTAGAAGTAGTCGTTGGCGTGACAACTTCATGAAGACACGATGATGGAGATCATGATGATGGAGATCATGGTGTTGTGCCGGTGACGATGATGATCATGGAGCCCCGAAGATGAAGATCAAAAGGAGCAAAATGATATTGGCCATATCATGTCACTATTTGATTGCATGTGATGTTTATCATGTTTATGCATCTTGTTTGCTTAGGACGACGGTAGTAAATAAGATGATCCCTTACAAAATTTCAAGAAGTGTTCTCCCCTAACTGTGCACCGTTGCTACAGTTCGTCGCTTCTAAGCACCACGTGATGATCGGGTGTGATGGATTCTTACGTTCACATACAACGGGTGTAAGACAGTTTTACACAGCGAAAACACTTAGGGTTAACTTGACGAGCCTAGCATGTGCAGACATGGCCTCGGAACACGGAGACCGAAAGGTCGAGCATGAGTCGTATAGTAGATACGATCAACATGAAGATGTTCACCGATGATGACTAGTCCGTCTCACGTGATGATCAGACACGGCCTAGTTGACTCGGATCATGTGATCACTTAGATGACCAGAGGGATGTTTATCTAAGTGGGAGTTCATAAGATGAACTTAATTATCCTGAACATAGTCAAAAGACCTTTTGCAAATTATGCCGTAGCTCACGCTATAGTTCTACTGTTTAGATATGTTCCTAGAGAAAATATAGTTGAAAGTTGATAGTAGCAATTATGCGATCAGTAGAAAGCTTATCTCCTTAATGCACTGCTCAGTGTGCTGAACCCCAACGTCGTTTGTCGATGTTGCGAACATCGGACATACACGTTTTGATAACTACGTGATAGTTCAATTAAATGGTTTAAGATGAGGCACCAAAGACGTTTTTCGAAACGTCGCAGAACATATGAGATGTTTCGAGGGCTGAAATTGGGATTTCAGGCTCGTGCCCACGTCAGGAGGTATAAGACCTCCGACAATTTTCTTAGCCTACAAACTAAGGGAGAAAAGCTCAATCGTTGAGCTTGTGCTCAGATTGTCTGAGTGCAACAATCACTTGAATCAAGTGGGAGTTGATCTTCCAGATGAAATAGTGATAGTTTCTCCAAAGTCATTACCACCAAGCTGCTAGAGCTTCGTGATGAACTATAACATATCAGGGATAGATATGATGATCCTTGAGGTATTCGCGATGTTTGACACCGCGAAAGTAGAAATCAAGAAGGAGCATCAATTGTTGATGGTTGGTGAAACCATTAGTTTCAAGAAGGGCAAGGGAACAAAGGGATACTTCATGAAACGGCAATTCAGCTGCTGCTCAAGTGAAGAAACCCAGAGGTTGAACCCAAACCCGAGACTAAGTGCTTCTATAATAAGGGGAACAACCACTGGAGCAAGATTACCCTAGATACTTGGTAGATGAGAAGGCTGGCAAGGTCGATAGAAGTATATATTGGATATACATTATGTTAATGTGTACTTTACTAGTACTCCTAGTAGCACCAGGGTATTAGATACCGGTTCGGTTGCTAAGTGTTAGTAACTCGAAATAAAAGCTACGGAATAAAACGGAGACTAGCTAAAGGTGAGCTGACGATATGTGTTGGAAGTGTTTCCAAGTTTGATGTGATCTAACATCGCACGCTCCCTCTACCATCAAGATTAGTATTAAACCTGAATAAGTGCTCTTGCACCTAAAGGAATGGTTTATTGAATCTTGATCGTAGGGATACACATTTTCATGCCAAAAGATATAAGATAGTAATGATAGTACCACTTACTTGTGGCACTGCCATATAAGTCATAATGGTATAAAACGCATGAAGAAGCTCCATGTTGATGGATCTTTGGACTCACTCGTTTTTGAAAAGTTTGAGACATGCGAACCATGTCTATTGGTGTATATGCATGAAGAAACTCCATGCAAATGGACCGTTTGAACTCACTTGATTTTGAATCACTTGAGATATGCAAATCATACCACATGGGCAAGATGACTGAAAAGCCTCGGTTTCAGTAAGATGGAACAAGATAGCAACTTGTTGGAAGTAACACATTTTGATGTGTGCAGTCGAATGAGTGCTGAGGCATGCAGTGAATATCATTATGTTCTTACTTCACAGATGATTCGACTAAATGTTGTATATTTACTTGATGAAACACAAGTCTGAATTATTGAATGGTTCAAGTAATTTCAGAGTGAAGTAGAAGATCATTGTGACAAGAGGATAAAATGTCTATCATATGATCATAGAGATGAATATATGAGTTACGAGTTTTGGCACACAATTAAGACATTGTGGAAATTGTTTCACAATTAATACCGCCTGGAACACCATAGTGTGATGGTGTGTCCGAACATCATAGTTGCACCCTATTGGATATGGTGCGTACCATGATGTCTCTTATCGGATTACCACTATCGTTCATGGGTTAGGCATTAGAGACAACCACATTCACTTTAATAGGGCACCACGTAATTCCGTTGAGATGACACCGTATGAATTATGGTTTAGAGAAACCTAAGTTGTCGTTTCTTAAAAGTTTGGGGCTGCGACGCTTATATGAAAAAGTTTCAGGTTGATAAGCTCGAACCCAAAGCGGATAAAATGCATCTTCATAGGAAACCCAAAACAGTTGGGTATACCTCCTAATTCAGATCCGAAAGCAATATGAATTGTTTCTAGAATCGGGTCCTTTCTCGAGGAAAGGTTTCTCTCGAAAGAATTGAGTGGGAGGATGGTGGAAACTTGATGAGGTTATTGAACCGTCTCTTTAACTAGTGTGTGGCAGGGCACAGGAAGTTGTTCCTGTGGCACCTACACCAATTGAAGTGGAAGCTTATGATATTGATCATGAAACTTCGGATCAAGTCACTACCAAACCTCGTGGGATGACAAGGATGCGTACTACTTCAGAGTGGTACGTAATCCTGTCTTGGAAGTCATGTTGCTGGACAACAATGAACCTACGAGCTATGGAGAAGCGATGGTGGGCCCGGATTCCGATAAATGGCTCGAGGCCATAAAATCCGAGAACGGATCCATGGACTTTGGTGGACTTGCCCGATGATCGGCAAGCCATTAAGATAAATGGATCTTTAAGAAGAAGACGGACGTGGATGGTAATGTCACCGTCCATGAAGCTCGACTTGTGGCGAAAAGTTTTTCACAAGTTCAAGGAGTTGACTACGATGAGATTTTCTCATCCGTAGCGATGCTCAAAGTCCGTCGGATGCATGTTAGCATTAGCTGTATTTATGAAATCTGGCAGATGGATATCAAAACGAGTTTCCTTACCAGTTTTCGTGAGGAAAGGTTGTATGTGATACAATCAGAAAGGTTTTGTCGATCCTAAGGATGCTAAAAGGTATGCTAGCTCCAGCAATCCTTCTAAGGACTAGAGTGAGCATCTCGGAGTTGGAATGTATGCTTTGATGACGATCAAAGATTTTGGGTTTGTACAAAGTTTATGAGAAACTTGTATTTCCAAAGAAGTGAGTGGGAGCACTATAGAATTTCTGATGAGTATATGTTGTTGACATATTGTTGATCAGAAATGACGTAGAATTTCTGGAAAGCATATAGGGTTATTTTGAAAGTGTTTTTCATTGGAAAGCCTGGATTAAGCTACTTGAACATTGAGCATCAAGATCTATAAGGATAGATCAAAATGCTTAATAATACTTTCAAATGAGCACATAACTTAACATGATCTTGAAGGTGTTCAAGATGGATCAGTCAAAGAAGAAGTTCTTGTCTGAGTTGTAAGGTACGAAGTTAAGACTTAAAGCTCGACCACGGCAGAATAGAGAGAAAGGACGAAGGTCGTCCCCTATGCTTAAGACGTAGGCTCTTCAGTATGCTATGCTGTGTACCGCACCTGAAGTGTGCCTTGCCATGAGTCAGTCAAGGGGTACAAGAGTGATCCAAGAATGGCTCACAGGACAGCGGTCAAAGTTATCCTTAGTAACTAGTGGACTAAGGAATTTTCTCGATTATGGAGGTGGTAAAAGAGTTCGTCGTAAAGGGTTACGTCGATGCAAGCTTAACACCTATCCGAATAGCTCTGAGTAGAGATACCGGATACATATAATGGAGCAACAATTTAGAATAGCTCCAAGTAGAACAGTTATTTGGAATAGCTCCAAATAGAGCGTGGTAGCTGCATCTAGGAGATGACATAGAGATTTGTAAAGCACACACGGATCTGAAAGGTTTAGACCCGTTGACTAAAACCTCTCTCACAAGCAACATGATCAAACATAAAACTCATTGAGTGTTAATCACATAGTGATGTGAACTAGACTACTGACTCTAGTAAACTCTTGGGTATTAGTCACATGGTGATGTGACCTGTGAGTGTTAATCACATGGCGATGTGAACTAGATTATTGACTCTAGTGCAAGTGGGAGACTGTTGGAAATATGCCCTAGAGGCAATAATAAAAGTGTTATTATTATATTTCCTTGTTCATGATAATTGTCTTTTATTCATGCTATAACTGTATTATCCGGAAATCGTAATACACGTGTGAATACATAGACCACAATATGTCCCTAGTGAGCCTCTAGTTGACTAGCTCGTTGTGATCAACAGATAGTCATGGTTTCCTGGCTATGGACATTGGATGTCGTTGATAACGGGATCACATCATTAGGAGAATGATGTGATGGACAAGACCCAATCCTAAGACTAGCACAAAAGATCGTGTAGTTCATTTGCTAGAGCTTTGCCAATGTCAAGTATCTCTTCCTTTGACCATGAGATCCTGTAACTCCTGGATACCGTAGGAGTGCTTTGGGTGTATCAAACGTCACAACATAACTGGGTGACTATAAAGGTGCACTACAGGTATCTCCGAAAGTATCTATTGTTTTATGCGGATCGAGACTGGGATTTGTCACTCCGTGTAAACGGAGAGGTATCTCTGGGCCCACTCGGTAGGACATCATCATATGCGCAATGTGACCAAGGAGTTGATCACGGGATGATGTGTTACGGAACGAGTAAAGTGACTTGCCAGTAACGAGATTGAACAAGGTATTGGATACCGACGATCGAATCTCGGGCAAGTAAAATACCGCTAGACAAAGGGAATTGAATACGGGATTGATTAAGTCCTTGACATCGTGGTTCATCCGATGAGATCATCGTGGAACATGTGGGAGCCAACATGGGTATCCAGATCCCGCTGTTGGTTATTGACCGGAGAACGTCTCGGTCATGTCTGCATGTCTCCCGAACCCGTAGGGTCTACACACTTAAGGTTCGATGACGCTAGGGTTATAAAGGAAGCTTGTATGTGGTTACCGAATGTTGTTCGGAGTCCCGGATGAGATCCCGGACGTCACGAGGAGTTCCGGAATGGTCCGGAGGTAAAGATTTATATATAGGAAGTCCTGTTTCGGCCATCGGGACAAGTTTCGGGGTCATCGGTATTGTACCGGGACCACCGGAAGGGTCCCGGGGGCCCACCGGGTGGGGCCACCTGCCCCGGGGGGCCACATGGGCTGTAGGGGGTGCGCCTTGGCCTACATGGGCCAAGGGCACCAGCCCCAAGAGGCCCATGCGCCTAGGGAACCCTAGAGGGAACAGTCCTTGAGGGGGAAGGCACCTCCGAGGTGCCTTGGGGAGGATGGACTCCTCCCCCCCTCTTGGCCGCACCCTTTTCTTGGAGTAAGGGGCAAGGCTGCGCCTCCCCCCTCTCCCTTGCCCCTATATATAGTGGAGGGGTGGGAGGGCATCCACACCTGAGCCCTTGGCACCTCCCTCCCTCCCGTGACACCTCCTCCTCTCCCGTAGGTGCTTGGCGAAGCCCTGCAGGATTGCCACGCTCCTCCATCACCACCACGCCGTTGTGCTGCTGCTGGATGGAGTCTTCCTCAACCTCTCCCTCTCTCCTTGCTGGATCAAGGCGTCGGAGACATCGTCGAGCTGTATGTGTGTTGAACGCGGAGGTGCTGTCCGTTCGGCACTTGATCATCGGTGATCTGAATCACGACGAGTACGACTCCATCAACCCCATTCACTTGAACGCTTCCGCTTAGCGATCTACAAGGGTATGTAGATGCACTCCCCTTTCTACTCATTGCTGGTCTCTCCATAGATAGATCTTGGTGATTCGTAGGAAATTTTTTTGAATTTCTGCTACGTTCCCTAGCAAAAACAAGTTAGACGTCCTCTAATTGTTGTTGCATCTTTTACGTGGCTGCAATTGGGTTCTAGCAAGAATGTATTCTTACCTAAGAATAACCAGAACGTGATTTTGTCAACTTCTATTTACCCTTCATAAGGACCCTTTTCATCGAATCCGCTCCAACTAAAGTAGGAGAGACAGACACCCGCTAGCCACCTTATGCAACTAGTGCATGTCAGTCGGTGGAACCTGTCTCACATAAGCGTACGTGTAAGGTCGGTCCGGGCCGCTTCATCCCACAATACCGCTGAAGCAAGAAAAGACTAGTAGTGGCAAGCAAGTTGACAAGATCCACGCCCACAACAGATTTGTGTTCTACTCGTGCAATAGAGAACTACGCATAGACCTAGCTCATGATGCCACTGTTGGGGAACGTTGCAGAAAATAAAATTTTCCTATGGTTTCACCAAGATCCATCTATGAGTTCATCTAAGCAACGAGTGAAAGGAGAGATGCATCTACATACCACTTTGTAGATCGCGAGCGGAAGCGTTCAAAAGAACGGGGTTGAAGTAGTCGTTCTCGTCGTGATCCTATCACCGGAGATCCTAGCGCCGAACGGACGGCACCTCCGCATTCAACACACATACGGTCAGCGTGACCTCTCCTCCTTCTTGATCCAGCAAGGGGGAAGGAGAGGTTGATGATGATCCAGCAGCACGACGGCGTGGTGGTGGATGCAGCAGGACTCCGGCAGGGCTTCGCCAACCAACTGTGGGAGGAGGAAGAGGTGTAGCAGGGGGAGGGAGGCGCCAAGACTTAGGGTGCGGCTGCCCTCCCTCCCCCCCCTTCTTTATATAGGCCCCCGGGGGGCGCCGGCCCCTGGAGATCAGATCTCCCAGGGGGGCAGCGGCCAGGGGGTGGAGTGCCCCCCAAGGCAAGTGGGGAGCCCCCCCACCCTAGGGTTTCCAACCCTAGGCGCAGGGGGGCAAGGGGGGGCGCACCAGCCCACTAGGGGCTGGTTCCCCTCCCACTTCAGCCCACAGGGCCCTCCGGGATAGGTGGCCCCACCCGGTGGACCCCCGGGACCCTTCCGGTGGTCCCGGTACAATACCGGGTGACCCCGAAACTTTCCCGATGGCCAAAACAGCACTTCCTATATATAATTCTTTACCTACGGACCATTCCGAAACTCCTCGTGACGTCTGGGATCTCATCCGGGACTTCGAACAACATTCGGTTTGCTGCATACTCATATTCATACAACCCTAGCGTCACCGAACCTTAAGTGTGTAGACCCTACGGGTTCAGGAGACATGCAGACATGACCGAGACGGCTCTCCAGTCAGTAACCAACAGCAGGATCTGGATACCCATGTTGGCTCCCACATACTCCTCGATGATCTCATCGGATGAACCACGATGTCGAGGATTCAGGCAACCCCGTATACTATTCCCTTTGTCAGATGGTATGTTACTTGCCCGAGATTCGATCATCGGTATCCCAATACCTCGCTCAATCTCGTTGCCGGCAAGTCACTTTACTCGTACCGTAATGCATGATCCCGTGACCAGACACTTGGTCACTTTGAGCTCATTATGATGATGCACTACTGAGTGGGCCCAGTGATACCTCTCCGTAATAGGAGTGACAAATCCCAGTCTCGATCTGTGTCAACTCAACAGACACTTTCGGAGATACCTGTAGTGCACCTTTATAGTCGCCCAGTTATGTTGTGACATTTGGTACACCCAAAGCACTCTTACGGTATCCGGGAGTTACACGATCTCATGGTCTAAGGAAAAGATACTTGACATTGGAAAAGCTCTAGCAAAACGAACTACACGATCTTGTGCTATGCTTAGGATTGGGTCTTGTCCATCACATCATTCTCCTAATGATGTGATCCCGTTATCAACGACATCTAATGCCCATAGTCAGGAAACCATGACTATCTGTTGATCAACGAGCTAGTCAACTAGAGGCTTACTAGGGACATATTATGGGCTATGTATTCACACGTGTATTACAATTTCCGGATAATACAATTATAGCATGAATAAAGAAATTATCATGAACAAAGAAATATAATAATAATCCTTTTATTATTGCCTCTAGGGCATATTTCCAACAGCTACAGAGGCTTGCGGCGGCGGAACTCCCGATCTATTGTGATCCCCAATGTTTTTAGGGTATATGGACATATATAGGTGAAAGAAGTCGGTCAGGGGAGCCATGAGGGGCCCACGAGGGTGGGGGCGTGCCCAGGGGGTAGGGCGCGCCTCCCTATCTCGTGGCTTCCTCGTTGCTTCCTTGACACTCCAAGTCTCCTAGATTGCTTCCATTCCAAAAATAACTTTCTTGAAGGTTTCATTCCGTTTGGACTCCATTTGATATTCCTTTTCTTCGAAACACTGAAATAGGCAAGAAAACAACAATTTGGGCTGGGCCTCTCGTTAATAGGTTAGTCCCAAAAATTATATAAAAGTGTATATTAAAGCCCATAATCATCCAAAACAGATAATATAATAGCATGAATGCTTCATAAATTATAGATACATCGGATACGTATCAGGCGGCAGCTGTAGCTGCACTGCGGCCTTGGCGGGAGCTCGGCGACACGTAACTATCATCGCTCGACTCCGGGGAATCACTAGGCCCAGGAGAGTTGCTGGATACCCAGGAGTCACTATTGCTACTGGATGAAGCACTAAAGGGGACAGTAGCAGGTTCAACACCTGCAGCAGCGTCCCTCGAGCTGCCTCCTCCGGGGCAGAACACCAGCCATTTGCCCTCTTTGTTTAAGACCTTGAAGAACAGGGTGGCCGCGCCATCGTACTTGAAGTGGATTGTCAGGGCTCCCTCTGCGCGGCAAGCCCGAGCGATCTCACCCCACCCTCGAGTCATGAAGATGTCCCCGGGCGGCACCACCTCGACTTCGGCTCTGGTTGCCGAGCTGCGGCACCCAGCGTGATGTAGCCATAGCTCAACCGGCCCCCTCGGAGGCAGCTCGCTAGCAAAGAACCGCGGGATTCGGTTCCAGGTGTCGAGGGGCATCGCCGCCCATACCACAAACTCGCGCGAACTACCCTCAGCATGAGTCTGTGGTGTGAACGGCGGCGCAATGGCGGCCTTGCCACCCTCGTCAAGCTTCACTCCTCGGTGCACTCCCCCGTCCTGGGCGTGAGCGTATATGGGAAGAGGGAAGCCAGGCGAATGCCTTGATTGCCAAGGCCTGGCCACCTCTCGCCCCATGCTGACGTGTGAGGAAGGTGGAGCCATTTCTTCAGCGAGAGAGGATCGGGCCCCTCTCGAGGGGCATTCCCTTTCTCAGCCGCAGAATACCTTCTGATCGGTGCCATGGAGGCAAGATGGAGGAGAAGAGAAGCATACAGGAGCAAGACAAAATAAAGATGAGCGACGGCTCCGGCCGCCTGCACATTCATAGCCAGGAGAAGGTAAATCGTCGGCCTACCACGATCTCTAGCAATGATGATTATCCCTGCATGCTTTTGGGTTGTTTGGGAAAGTGCGTTGATACGTCTCCAACGTATCTACTTTTCCAAACACTTTTGCCCTTGTTTTGGACTCTAACTTACATGATTTGAATGAAACTAACCCGGACTGATGCTATTTTCAGCAGAACTGCCATGATGTTGTTTTATGTGTAGAAAAGAAAAGTTCTCGGAATGTCCTAGAAATCCACGGAGGCACTTTTTGGAATTAATAATAATTTTTGGCAAAAGAATTAATGCCAGGGGGCCCAGGGCCTATCCACGAGACAGGGGGCGCCCCCCCCCCCACTGTAGGGCGCGGCCTCCTATCTCGTGGGCCCCCTGGACCTCCACCGACCTCAACTCCAACTCCATATATTCACGTTCAGGGAGAAAAAAATCAGAGAGAAAGTTTCATCGCGTTTTACGACACGGAGCCGCCGCCAAGCCCTAATCTCTCTCGGGAGGGCTGATCTGGAGTCCGTTCGGGGCTCCGGAGAGGGGGACTTGTCGCTGTCGTCATCATCAACCATCCTCCATCACTAATTTCATGATGCTCACCGCCATGCGTGAGTAATTCCATCGTAGGCTTGCTGGACGGTGATTGGTTGGATGAGATTTACCATGTAATCAAGTTAGTTTTGTTAGGGTTTGATCCCTAGTATCCATTATGTTCTCAGATTGATGTTGCTATGACTTTGCTATGCTTAATGCTTGTCACTAGGGCCCGAGTGCCATGATTTCAGATCTGAACCTATTATGTTTTCAAGAATATATGTGTGTTCTTGATCCTATCTTGCAAGTCTATAGTCACCTATTATGTGTTATGATCCGACGACCCCAAAGTGACAATAATCAGGATACTTCTCGGTGATGACCATAGTTTGAGGAGTTCATGTATTCACAACGTGTTAATGCTTTGGTCTGGTTCTCTATTAAAAGGAGGCCTTAATATCCCTTAGTTTCCACTAGGATCCCGCTGCCACGGGAGGGTAGGACAAAAGATGTCATGCAAGTTCTTTTCCATAAGCATGTATGACTATTTACGGAATACATGCCTACATTACATTGATGAATTGGAGCTAGTTCTGTGTCACCCTATGTTATAGCTATTACATAAGGTACCGCATCCGGCATAATTATCCATCACTGACCCATTGCCTACGAGTTTTTCACATATTGTTCTTCGCTTATTTACTTTTCCGTTGCTACTGTTACAACTACTACAAAAACCCAAAAACATTTATCTTTACTTTTGCTAATGTTACCTTTACTATCATACTACTTTGCTACTAAATACTTTGCTGCAGATACTAAGTTATCCAGGTGTGGTTGAATTGACAACTCAACTGCTAATACTCAAGAATATTCTTTGGCTCCCCTTGTGTCGAATCAATAAATTTGGGTTGAATACTTTACCCTCGAAAGCTGTTGCGATCCCCTACACTTGTGGGTTATCATGCATGAAGGGTGCATGAGTCCACACTAGTAGGTTAACACAAATACACGAAGAGGGAACAACTATATTGAGATGAGAATGCAACCAAACACACCCACACGCTTTGTCCTACAGTGACTGGTCTGCACCGTCTAAGTTTGATCCAACGGCCATGTTGTGCCGAGACATGGACATGCCCATGCAGAGGGCGCCTGAACACCACTGAAGTCCCTCTGCTTCTCGAGGCGCACGACATTGGTGATGCAGGCTGAAACCACCCGCAGAGCCCGCTCCCGGTCGACGGGAGCCAACTCGTCAAAGACGGCATCCAATGGCACGAATGGATTCCGGTGATGGAGCCCTGAGAGGATTCGCCCGACAACGGCGATGGCAGCCCGCAACCCCTACTTGTCCAGCTCCGCCCCCACCATCGCGTGGAGACGACTTAGCTCCTCGGAGATATAGGTGAAGGAGACCAAGTCAGGAAGCCGCAGCTAATTGAAGTCGACGGGATGGTCGAATAGGTTTAGCCCGATGACCGGCATGGTTGCGCTGGCATGATGGTAGGCATCGCGCAACCGCAACACGTGCGTGGCAACTTGGTCCACCAAGTGGCTGAGGCGATCCTGGACCTCGTCACGATTAGCCCGCTCGCGCTCCAGCCGGCTCCCCTGACGGCCTATCATATCTCCCGCTTTCTGCAGCAATGTCGCTGATGCCTCGAGCATCTTTGTGGTGGACGCTTGTCGCTTTTGAAGCTCTGTGAACTCCCGCACGTAACGGAGGAGCATGGCACTCCTCTCCTCCTTGAGCTCACGGAGCTCCACGTCCTTGGCCCTGAGCTCCGCATCCTTGTCCTGGAGCTCCTGTGTCAGGCGCCTCACCTCGGACTCTGTGATCTGTTGCGCCGCCATGGCACCAAGTAGAAGCAATGGGGAGAGGAAGCAAACAGGGTGAAATGGCTGAAAGGCAATGCAATCTACAGGAAGGTGGAGGGAGCCAGCCGAGGAGCAGGGAATCTTTTCACCATGGGAAAACACCAGTCAACGACTTCTTACATCAGGGAGCAGTGGGTTTTATAGGCGGAGGGATCGTGACTAATTTCTGCCACGCCTGCTCCCGTCAATCAAAAAAATTAAAAATCCTGTCGCGCCTACTCCCGTCAATCAAAAAATTAAAAATCATGCCGCACCCAAACACCAGAGCAACATCATGGTGGATATTTAAATTTACCTGCCGGCAAGGATATAAAAAAAGGGGTTAAAAAACAAATGTGGCGGCAGCCTAGCCAATCCTTCACACTATCCCAACTAGCTAGCCACCGTGCTTCACTGATGTACTCGGCAGGAAAGGTGGTCTTTTGTGATTTGATGACACATTTACTTGCTTCGGTGCTACAACCGAGGAGGACCCAGAAAACGCGCGGTAGGGTGTCCCACATCTTGGCAAGGAAGAATATATGCGTACACCACCCGGGAGGACCCCGAAACCGCGTGGTAGGGTGTTGCATATCTTGGCATGCAGGAAAAATGTGCGTGTAAAAATATATTGTATCAGACGTAGTACCTAAGGTTTGACCTCGGTACCCAGCCAGTCGGTCGAAAACACCCCACTAGCCACACAGCTTCATCATGCTAACGTGGCACGGAGGATAGGTGTGGTTAGCTCCGTCTCTACCAGCCACAACATCTCTTGTTCTACGCGATTCTTCTATTATCAAAGCTTTTCTAGTTATAATAACACCATGGCAAGCTAGCGCCGCTCTTCGTGTGTGCCTGTGCGTCTAAAGGCTAGACGATGGAGATGAGAGAGAGATCGCAGACCTGGGACCCACCAGTAAGTGAGTCAACGGTCATGCACGTGTTGACGAGGCACTCCCTCTACTCTACTCAACGTAATACTATATAAAATCAAGTTATGGAACAAAGCCAACAACCGTTGTTGTTTCAGGCTATCGACTTACGCTTTGTAGTCCATGTTGCCAGTTCGAAGCTCGTCTTTCAGATTTGTTAGTTTTAGGTCCAAATTTGATTAATGACAAGTGGGACCCCCGTGTGTTGTTCGATATTTCAATGTAGGATTTTTTTTTTTGAACAAACACTTTGCACGGTTAGACAAGTAACGGCACGAGTTACACGTATTTTGCAAGTTTACGAACAAAAATGACAGCGGCATAGAATATCACATCCACCCCACAGCTTAGATGCTATGGTGATACGAGTTTTTACATCGTTGGAAGGGAGATCCAATGGCTTGGGAGTAGTCTTTGTAATTATGCACAATTTCCAAATTCTCTAAAGTTTTTTTTGCAAATAAAACATTCAGGCCTCATGTGTGCCGCTGCATCTTAGATCCAACGGCTCCCCGTTTCTCATATTAGGTGCTCCCCGTAGCTTAATTAGCCGCTATGGTGATACGAGCATCTAGGTCGTATGATCTGTGATCAGATGGCACATGCGTAGTACTTGTACTTTCTGCGCAATTCCTGAACTCTCTCAGTCGTATATTGCAAAAACATTCAAACATCCTATTGTGGGCCGTTAGATCTCCGTGAACTCGTATCACCATAGAATCTACGGTGCGGGAGCACCTCATATTCTCCCGTGTGAGAAAACATCAGGTGCTCTCGCAGCTTGGATGCTACGGTGATACGAGCTTCGAGGTCGTTTGATCTGAGATCCAATGGAATCTGAGCAGTCTTTGTGCTTGTAAGCAGTGGCCGAACTCTTTGAGGGATTTTCTGCAAAAAAACATTCAAACCACCGAGGAGTTTTTGGGTCACAAATCCAACGGCTCCGAAGAGCTTGTATCACCAAAGCATCTAAGGTGTGGTAGCACATGATATTCCTACATACAGGAGAATATGATGTCCTCCTTCATCTTAGAGGCTATGGTGATACGAGCTTCGAGGTTGTTGGATATGGGATCTAAGGGCATATGAGTAGTTTTTGTACAAATTGTGTGCAATTCTCAAACTCATTAGGGTTTCCTGTAAAAATATTAAGACATCTTGTGAGCTGCTATATCTCAGATCTACAAGCTCCAAGCAACTCGTATCAGCATATAGCATCTAAGGTGTGGGGGCACATGATATTCTCCCGGGGAGGAGGGGGTGCACAACCAATCGGTGTTTGGGAGGGTGGGGACAAATATAATCTAAACAATCCTAAACAGAGCTTCACAATTTTATATGAGGTCGAGGGGTTAACCCCCGACAATCTACATAGCTCCGCCTAAACACAACGTTTGCATGTACAGTAGTACTAGACTTAATATTCATGTTTCAGTTTCTTGTTCATTTTAAATATTGAATTGAGGACCATGCATGTCTTACATTTTACTCCCTTTGTTCCTAAATATTAGTCTTTTTAGAGATTTCAAATGGGCTGGCACATACTGATGTATATAGACATATTTTAGAGTGTAGAATCACTCATTTTGCTCCATATGTAGTCACTTGTTGAAATCTCTAAAAGACTAATATTTAGGAACAGAAGGAGTATTTTTGAATTCATGTCATACATGCATAGTTTGGAAAAATAGATGCACTATACTTATTGGATTGTTGTTGTGTTCGCGCGTGTGTGTGTGTGCGTGTGCATGCACGTGTGTGCGGTCATATGCTTGATACATACAAAGTTTTCTCACCACCATATTGTTCATCTTTTAAATTTGAATTTGCAATGAAAAACTTACTAGGGATACCATGAAATGTGAAATCCACGTTGAGATCACTATATCATAAACTCACTCTAATTCAAGAACTCGTCATAAATCAATTACCACGTTGAGATTACTATTTGCAAGGAAAATACGGGCATTGTAATACACATAGATTCGTTTGGCAATTTAAAAGATTCCTTTCGTATTCTCGAATGGTAGGACCCAACGGCGTACCAGGAAGACCTTGGCTCGCGTCCTTCTGGTGGCGTGCATGGTACGCACATTAGGCAACCCCAACCAGTCAAGCCTCCGCATTTCGAGTCGAAATATGTGGCAGCTAGAATTCTAGCATTAGGAAATTCCCCTCATGTACCCAGTCCATAATGACTACCGATGAACAGTGGAGGGATGCTTTAGTAACTAGACAACGTTACCTACCGTGCCGAGCACGGTTCAATTCCCTCGGTTGCCGCTCCCCAAGGTCACCCATCAACCGCATTGCCTAGTACTACTACTACTACACCAGGATGAGCACAAAATTGAGCCCGTTTGTTCGTGCCTAGTACTTGAGTTAATATATCAAGCAATGCACTGGTACGGAGGGATTATCCTTTTACTCTGCATATATAACTTGTCTAAAGTCTAACTAAGCAAAATGTTTGACCGAATACTTCTTAAGAAATACAACAGGACAGATGTATCGCTTGAAAATTTATTGTATGATGCAGGTTATGATATTGTTTCAAATCCTGGATTTTCAATTTCAGAAAATCCAAAAGTGACCAGAAATTCATGAAACTGAGCATGGTCACGTGATATCGCACAAATATTCCTTTGTAATTTTTTTCTTCAATTTGAGACAAGTTGCTTATGTCAAGTTGCACAAATGAAGAGCCAAGGTATTTTGGAACAAAGACCTGTCACATTAAGGCAAACACTTTCAATATTGAAACCGTGGGCATTTACGTGCCGCCACGAGTCCTGCTTCTCATCGGCAGGTGTCGTCCGAGCAAGCGTGTGAGTCGACGGGAGGCGTGCGAGCAGACTGCTGCACAGGCTCACCGGGAGGTGAGCCCTTTGACCAGGCTCTGCCGCCCACCTTCATCCCAACTGCTCCCACTTTTAATGTTGTCGGTGCCGCAGTTTAAAATCAACCCCGCACTACCCGGTTATCGGTGTCAAAACCGGCGGATCTCGGGTAGGGGGTCCCGATCTGTGCGTCTTAGGCTGATGGTAACAGGAAGCAAGGGACACAATGTTTACCCAAGTTCGGGCCCTCTCGATGGAGGTAAAACCCTACTTCCTGCTTGATTAATATTGAAGATATGTGGGATACAAGAGTAGATCCACCACGAGATCGTAGAGGCTAAACCCTAAGAGCTAGCCTATGATGGTATGATTGTAAATGTGATCGGCCTTCTAAGGACCATCATCTCCGGTTTATATAGACACCGGAGAGCTAGGATTTACATGGAGTCGGTTACAAGGAAGGAAACATAATATCCGGATCGCCAAGCTTGTCTTCCACGCAAAGGAGAGTCCCATCCAGACACAAGCCAAAGTCTTGAGTCTTGTATCTTAACGCTTCTATAGTCCGGACGATGAGTATAGTCTGGCTATCCGGATACCCCCTTATCCAAGACTCCCTCAGTAGCCCCTGAACCAGGCTTCAATGACGATGAGTCCGGCGCACAGTCTTGTCTTCGGCATTGCAAGGCGGGTTCCTCCTCCGAGTACTCCAAGATGATTATCGAACACGTAGACCGTGTTTGGCTCTGCAAGATGATCTTCACATACCCTAGCATAAATCCATTCTGCTAGCAATTTTTGCGCATCGTGCCCTTGTATCGTGGCCTGGTCCAACACGAACCAGCGTCTCCTGCTCCACCTCGACTCGCGTCGCGAGGCGGTTTTATTGGCACGTCCTGCCAAGGCAGAGATCGTGTCCCCCTTAATACGATTTTTTTATTAATATGGGCATATGTGATCCCACGGCGACCGTTGGTATGATTCCGTGTATTTTAGATAAGTCTCAAGTGGTCACGCTGAGGACTCTTGGTATTCATCCCTTTTATAAAGGGGTCAACGCCTACGCCTTTCACCACCTCTCCTGCTCCCCCTTGCCTTTCAAGCTCCAGCACTCAAACCCCAAGCTCCAGCACCCCAGACCCTCCAACATGTCTGGATCCGACGCAACAGGCCGGTGGGTGGCCTCCTCGATTCAAGAGGAGGACATTGCGAACCTTAGGGAGGTCGGATACCTGACCGCCGATATCCAGCACAGGCTACCTACTCCAAGGCAAGTTATCCCCATGCCGGAGCCCAACGAGAACGTCGTGTTTATCCCTCACTTCCTCCGAGGCCTAGGCCTCACCCTCGACCCCTTCGTGAGGGGACTCATGTTCTACTACGGGTTGGATTTCCACGATCTGGCTCCAGACGCCGTCCTCCACATCTCGTCCTTCATTATCGTGTGCGAGGCCTCCCTCCACGTCAATCCACACTTCGGCTTATGGCTGAAGACCTTTAATGTGAAGCCGAAGATGATCGAGGGGTGACATGCGGAGTGCGGAGGTGCTGTAATAAGTAGAAACGTTGATGCCCCGTGGCCGGAGGGTTCTTTTTTGGAAGTATCCGATGTATGGCAACGGAGATGGTTCTATGTCACTGCTCCCAGAGGCACAAAGTGGGCAGCCGCCCCCGAGTTCCGCTCAGGCCCTCTGTCACAGTTGGCGTCTTGGACCGATGTGGGATGGAACTATGGGCCTGCTGGCGATGTACCAGAACTGCAAAATCGCATTTGGGAGCTCATTGAGAGGGACATAAATCTTGTCAACATAATGCAAGTGATGCTAATCCGACAGATGTTGCCGTGCAAACGTCGGCCTCTCCGGAAGTGGGAATTTAATCCGGAGGGTCCGCGGACTATTAAGCACTTCTTCGGTCTGAAGCTCGAAGGGGTGTGTAAATTATTCTTCGGACCTCAAGTAAAGTCTCCGGACACCATCGAGGATGCGGGCCTAAGCTGCAATCACGTAGATGCCCAGTAAGTAACTTCAAATCCAGACACTTCGTGTATATCTATCATAACCTTTATTCTGAAAACCCTGCCGTGGCCAGGAATGGCTTAACAAGGCGGAGAGAATCAGGTGTCCGGCGCCACTTCCTAAAGGCTCGCCTGGTCCCACTATCGCAAAGATGTTGGGCCGGGCGCTCAGCAAAATCCCTTCGGGGAAAGGCGAAGCAAAGGGCAGTGAAGCTGAACTTCACGCACTACGCATCTAGACCGGGGAAATCGCTACCACTCATATGGAGGATATCCAGAAAGGAGAGGTCAAAGCCTCCTCCCCACGTGGGAAGAATAGGGCCGCCTTCGAAGATTTGGAGACGGAGACGCCCAAGCAAGGGAAGAAAACATCGCCCGAGGGCTTCTCCGCGATGGGCATCCTCACCGCGTCATGCCCACCAGGGGACCAGCTCTCCACCAAGCCGTAAGTTATTCATTAATTCAAAAGTGTGTTGTTGCTCCAAGATCCATAACCAGGACTTTGTCTTTTGTAGTCCGGCGAGCAGCTCTTCTCAACAGGGTTCGTCTTCGGGGGACCTTCGTCTAGAGATGATGGAGAGTGAGACTCCACCCACCTCTCCGCTTCACGAAGCGGGTGACACAGAGGTGTCGTCATGGAGGAGTCCGGATCTGCCGAAGCCGGAGGCTAATACGTCAGCCGCCCTGAGCCCGGAGCGTTTGGCTCCCACGAGGGGCGATGAGAAGGGTCCGGTGCAGTTTAGTGTCCGGCCGGACGCACTAATGGGTCGTATGGAGCGGGTCGCGCTCTTGGAGGAGCACCACTCCTTAATGAGCATGGTGCTCATGAAGATTTCATCCGCTACCAGCGGCTTAAATGAGGCATTTACGAGCCTACTCCAAGGCTTTGAGGTATGTAGTAAAAAATGCACAAATTTTTGGTTATGAAGCACGCGCTAGGTGTGCTCCCTATAGATAGTAGCCCCTGAGACTCTGGTTGCCCGCCGTAGGCGGCAAATGGTGGATCATATAATAATGGTTGCGCCGTACATGTGTGCAGGTATACAAGGATTCGGCAGTCAACCGGTCTGTTGAAGCTGCCAAACTAAGGAGGTAGATCAGATCAATTGATGCCGACATCATGCTGGTGAATAAGCGGCTGGAGGAGTCACAGGGTATGTGCTCAGCTTCCCTTATTATGATGTATAGGGAAATGTAAGAGGGGCGGAGTATTAATGCCATGTGGTTGCACAGCAGATGGTGTTGCTGCCGTGGAGGCCCTGAGGGCGGAGCTTGCTCAAGCCAAGGAACAAGCTCGTGCTAGCAATGCGGCTGCCCTAAAGGCGGCCGAGGAATTGAGAGCCGAACAAGCTGCTCATCACCGAAGTGCAGAAAAGGTAGCCGAAATGGCTGGGGAGTTAAAGAATACCACCGACCGGTACGCACTCCTCGAAAAGGAGAGTAAGGCTATTTCAGCCGAGATGGACAAGGCACTTAATGCTGCCAAGGAGATGCGGATCGAGATCCGTAGTATGCAGGAAGAGCTCCAACAGGCCGACAAGATCGTGGCTGGGGGCTCATACTTGCTGCGGACAAAGTTCTTGGATCCCAAGTATGCTCCCCTGGCGGGGCGCTTGAGTCCGGCCATACGCATATGCGGACTTGGCGAATAGTACAGCTGACGCTGTCAAGTTCTTCGAGGGTCAAGGCGATGAAGAAGTGGAGAAGCTTTTCTGGTCGCTATTCCATGCTCCCACTCGCCCGTTGCCGCTGAATGAGAAAGTGGCTGCTATGGCGGAGCTCCACAGGCTATCCGGGCTGGCAATGCGGTCTGTAATAGACCATCTTTGGCCGAAGGTGCCAAAGACGGAAAGCTATTTTGGTTTGGTGCAACAGTTCCTTGGAGCCGTGTCGGATTGACGCCATGAGGAGGTCGGCGTGCATAGAGGGTGCGCAGATGGCACTGGCCCGCGTTAAAGCCTATTGGACGGATATGGAGGCCACTGTAATAGCGACCCAGGATCCGGAAGGAGGCCAATATCCGGCCGAGCACTACTTGGCGCAAGTCACGGAAGGTGCCCGCCTAATAGAGGCGCAGTGCTTGAAGGATGTGTCTTTCGAGTGATAGGTCGAATCACTGTAGAGAACAATGTTTAGTTTAATTATGAGGCGATGTTTATACTTTTGCCCGAAAGTATGATTGTCCCCCCTATGCGGCCGTTTCTTATATGTATAAGTAGTCCGAAAGGTAGCAGTCGTTGGCTTCAGCCCCCACGCATGTAATGCGGGGGTGTTCGCGAAAAAATGTGCTTAATCACACTTGCCCCAACGTCTTGGTGCATAAAGTAGGTGATCGCACGTCGAACTAGGCAACCGGACTATATAGCTGTAACACTTTCACTTAGCCATGGGAGTATAATGGTGGGGCTTCTATGTAGCCCCTGGTACCTTAGCGTGTATCCGAATATGGGCACGTGTGTACATGGCCGGGAAACGGCCCTTTGTTAATGCGGAGGAAGATTCTGGTGAGTCTTCGAGTAGGTGAACAGTCTTTCGATGTATCATGACGGTCAGTTTTCGGCTTTCTCTACTAAGGCGCTCATCCGGAATAACCAGGGCACAATCGCAGTAGTTCTCCTTTGGCCTGCCTTAGCCGGATGATAGCGGAACGTAAGGCGGCAAACCCAGGAGCCGGGCAAACCCAACATTTGACCAAAGACATGATTCGGAGCTGATGCATATACGGCCAAGCTCGTGACACCGAATACTCCCGATGGTATTCGGTCTTTTGTAAAAGAAGATAGGCTGACAAGAGCCTATTGTAAGCCCTTTATTCCTAGGTATGTGCAATTTAGTCTACCGTGGCCGAATGCCAAAAACGGCAGTATCCTCTGTGGGTATAGAACCCATGGGATGGTTTAAACAACAATAGGCAGTAGAAAAGGTTTACACAGGGGCTTAATCTAAAAAGAAACCTGTTGCACGGGGCCCTGCTGCATGTCTGCACCTTTGTCTCTGTTGTGCCGTATCCTGGAAGGGTATCGCGCGAACGTTGTCTATAAAAAAAGAAAAACTTGTAGGAAGTTTCAACGTGAGTATGCGATAGTAATACAAGTGTAAGCAATTGGCCTGCCAATAAGGTCGAGCCGAGCGTGGGGCTGTATTAAATATATACAGCCCCTGGTTTCCATTATGGGATTACATATACGGTGACCTGTGTGAATTTATCTGGGCGACTGGAATCGTCTAACCGTGTCTGTGGTCGTAATGACCGGTCATGTTTTCTAATACTGGAGGCCGCTTATAGTCCGGCCGCTAGGGCCGTCGCATACTCCTCTGCGCACAAAGGGCGCTCTATGATTCCGCTAACGGTGATGACGCCACGGGGACCGGGCATCTTGATTGTAAGTTGGCCATAGTGTGGCAATCCGTTGAAGCGGGCGAAGGCCGTTCTTCCTAGCAATGCGTGATAGCTGCTTCGGAAGGGTGCAACAGTGAAGAGCAGCTCTTCGCTTCTGGAGTTACCCGGGGAGCCGAATATTACTTCCAGCACGACGGAGCCCCTGGCACGGGTTGCAACGCCCAGTATCACCCCTTCAAAAGTGGTGTTACTTTGTTTAATTCTGGATGGGTCTATCCCCATTCTGCGGACAGTGTCTTCGTATATTAGATTGAGACCGCTGCCGCCGTCCATGAGGACACGGGTGAGACAGTATCCGTCAATTATTGGGTCAAGCACCAAGGCTTGTGATCCTCCTTGCCGAATTGTAGTTCGGGCGTCCATGTGATCGAAAGAGATCGGATGGGACATCCAGTAGTGAGACGTGGGTACAACAAGCTCTACATCGTGCGCTTCTATGAGCGCGCGTTCATGCCTTCTCGTGGATGTGTGAGTCGCGTGGATCATGTTTACTGTTTTAATCTCTGGCGGGAATTTTTTCTGTCCCCCAGTGTTCGGCTGGTGAGGCTCATCCTCGTCTTTGCTTGGAGTGTCCCTTTCCTTGTGTTTGGCGTTTAATTTGCCGGCCTGCTTGAAGACCCAGCACTCTCTATGGGTGTGGTTCGCAGGTTTCTCCGGGGTGCCATGGATTTGACATAGTCTATCCAGGACTTTGTTCAGACCGGACGGTCCATCTTTACCGCCTTTGAATGGCTTCTTTTGCTGATCAGGTCGAGAGCCCCTGAATTCGGCGTTGACCTTGTGTTGTCCAGGCTCTCTTCCTTGTTTTGGCGTTTGTTTTTATTACGCCGTGGCTTCCCGTTGCCATCCCTTATTTCGGATGTGCTGGGGTCGCTGGTGCCTTTACGGGTCAGCCAGCTATCCTCACCCGCGCAAAAGCGGGTCATAAGGCTTGTTAGGTCTGCCATTGTCCTTGGCTTTTCTTGGCCGAGGTGTCGGGCAA
Organism: Triticum dicoccoides; assembly: GCF_002162155.2. Classification (NCBI taxonomy): domain Eukaryota; kingdom Viridiplantae; phylum Streptophyta; class Magnoliopsida; order Poales; family Poaceae; genus Triticum; species Triticum dicoccoides. The sequence goes on along the minus strand of NC_041381.1, from coordinate 545,069,920 downwards.
GCCATTCGTCATGGATGATGTGTTTGAAAGCCGCTAAGGCTTCGGCGTCCGGACAGTCAACAATTTGATTCTTCTAAGTGAGGAATCTGTTCCAAAGCTTGCGGGCGGACTCTCCGGGTTGTTGGATTATGTGACTTAGATCGTCTGCATCCAGAGGCCGGACATAAGTCCCTTGGAAGTTGGCCCTGAAAGCATCTTCGAGTTCCTCCCAACTCCCAATTGAGTTTCCGGGAAGGCTTTTCAACCAGTGTCGAGTTGGTCCCTTCAGCTTGAGGGGAAGGTATTTGATGGCGTGGAGGTCATACCCACGAGCCATGTGAATATGTAGGATAAAATCCTCTATCCAGACCCCTGGGTCTGTCGTGCCGTCATATGCTTCTATGTTCACAGGTTTAAAGCCTTGTGGGAATTCATGGTCCAATACCTCTTCGGTGAAGCACACGGGGTGAGCAGCCCCTCTGTATCTGGGCGCATTGTGGCATGTAGTCGGTTGTTGTTGTTGTTGTGTTCGGGGTTGATTCCGAACTGGTATCTGGCTTATATGAGCATTTGGGTGACCAAAGTCCATCACTGGGGTGGGTCTTCTAGATCCATATATGGACCTGGCTGCACCGGCCTTCTTATCCGGATGCTTGCGTGGATCGTGCGGAATGTCCGCAGCCGCTCTATTATGGTTGTGAAGCGGTACGTCTGGTTTCTTGGTCGGATTTTCTTTTGGTGGAACGGACGCGTCGTCGAATTCTGGCAGTAGCTTGCGCTTTGGATAGCTTTTCGTATGGCGGTCATCGCCATATCTTTCCTCAGTGTCTAGCACTTTATTCCATCTTTGGCTGAGCTTTTCCTGTGCGGCTTTGAGCCATTGCTTCTGCATTTTTAGACTTCTTGTGGTGGCTATAAGCTTTGTGTGGAGGTTGTCTCATTCCACTTGTTCGTCCGAGATGATGAATGCATCGTCGTCCGGACTATCTTCCTGTTCTGGGGCGGCGTTATGAGCTCGTCCCTCCGGATCATTGTGATCGGGTATTTGCTCCGAATTTGATTTGGCGTGACCTGGCTCGTCCTACTCCATCGCTGGGTCCGTGTGGTCATTATTGCTCTTGGAGTTTGCGGGTATATCAGCCCTTATTGCGCTCTTGTCGCTATTTTTGCCATTGCTGGACTTTGAGCAGCGTCTGCGCCGCCTTTTTGGCTTTTTCCCTTGTGTTTTATCTTCCAGTTTATCGTTGTCGTCCTTATTGGGCGTATCTACCATGTATATATCATGGGGCCAGGTAGCAGTCCCGCACCCCGGGGATTCTGGAGCTTCTCCTGCATCGTCGTGCATACCATCGATGTCTTCGGAGCCGAAGTCATACACGTCGGTTAAATCTTTGATCATGGCAATGAAGTGGGTGGTGGGTGGGCATCGAATTCCTTCGTCACCTGCTTCCCACTCGGGTCGGACATAGTTCGGCCCAGAGTCTACTGACAAAGAGAGAGACCTTACTAAGTTTAGCATGTTGCCAAAGGGCGAGTGCTGAAAGATGTCCGCAGCTGTAAACTCCATTACCGAAGCCCAGCCTGGCTCGGCGGGCTCAAGAGCGGGCGGACCGTGGCCAACAGCCGGATATGAGTCTGGGGGCCCAGGGTAACAGGCCCCCATAGAGGTGGGACCTGTGTTCGGCTCCACCGCCGATGAGTGTGCGGGCCGCGGGGCGGGGTCCAGCCCCCCGTCCGTAGGCAACGCAACCTGCCCTAGATGTAGATCCAGGGCTTCTTCGGGGATGATGTCCCGAGTATTGCCCGACTGCACGTCTAGGCCGTGCTCGTCGTGACTGTACGACGCTCCTGGCACGGGCTCGAATCCGCCGAAGATCAAGTCTCCGCGGATGTCTGCCATGTAGATCAAGTTTCCGAACCTGATCTGGCGGCCAGGGGCAAGGCTATCGATCTGCTCCAACTGGCCAAGCGAATTGGCCCGCAGTGCGAAGCCGCCGAACACAAAGAGCTGTCCGGGGAGAAAAATCTCACCCTGTACTGCGTTGTTGACAATTGAGGATGCCATCAGGACTTGAAGCGACGACACAGAGGAACTCTTAATGAAAGCACCAATGTCGGTGTCAAAACCGGCGGATCTCGGTTAGGGGGTCCCGATCTGTGCGTCTTAGGCTGATGGTAACAGGAAGCAAGGGACACAATGTTTACCCAGGTTCGGGCCCTCTCGATGGAAGTAAAACCCTACTTCCTGCTTGATTAATATTGAAGATATGTGGGATACAAGAGTAGATCTACCACGAGATCGTAGAGGCTAAACCCTAAGAGCTAGCCTATGATGGTATGATTGTAAATGCGATCGGCCTTCTAAGGACCATCCTCTCCAGTTTATATAGACACTAGAGAGCTAGGGTTTACATGGAGTCGGTTACCAGGAAGGAAACATAATATCCGGATCGCCAAGCTTGTCTTCCACGCAAAGGAGAGTCCCATCCGGACATGAGCCGAAGTCTTGAGTCTTGTATCTTGATGCTTCTATAGTCCGGACGATTAGTCCGGCTGTCCGGATACCCCCTTATCCAGGACTCCCTCACCGGTATCGCTACAATCTTCTCTCTTCCTCTCCGATTCTCCTGTCGTCTACCTCCAACCAGCCTGACCTAAACATACACCATGCCACATCACGATGGTCTGCCCTTAGTCTTCCAGTTTCCTAAGGAAGACACCCAGCCAGAGTCTCAAGAACACAAGGCTCTTTGGGACGAGCTTGAACCGGCCTTGCGGGAAGACGTTGCGCCTGTCCCCGCTCCCGTTCCGGCTCCCGCCGCCCCGACTGTGCCAGTGCCCATCCCCGTGGCACTGATGGCCTGGGAGCCGCACATTGTCACCGAGCTTGATGCCACGGGGTTCCATGAGGTCCCCACCGACTTTCACGTGCCCGTGCACTTGCCAGCACATGTGCCTACGCGTGCATTGACGCGCACGCCCGTTGAGGGAGTCCTGGACTAGGGGGTGTCCGGATAGCCGGATTATCATCATTGGCCGGACTATCATCGTCATCCGGACTCCAAGACTATGAAGATACAAGATTGAAGACTTCGTCCCGTGTCCGGACGGGACTTTCCTTGGCGTGGAAGGCAAGCTTGGCGATACGGATATGTAGATCTCCTACCATTGTAACCGACTCTATGTAACCCTAGCCCTCTCCGGTGTCTATATAAACCGGATGGCTTTAGTCCGTAGGACACAACAACCATTATAACAATCATACCGTAGGCTAGCTTCTAGGGTTTAGCCTCCTTGATCTCGTGGTAGATCTACTCTTGTAATATCCACATTATCAATATCAATCAAGCAGGACGTAGGGTTTTACCTCCATCAAGAGGGCCCGAACCTGGGTAAAACATCGTGTCCCTTGTCTCCTGTTACCATCCGCCTAGACGCACAGTTCGGGACACCCTACCCGAGATCCGCCGGTTTTGACACCGACATTGGTGCTTTCATTGAGAGTTCCTCTGTTCCGTCACCGATAGGAAGGATGCATCTTCCCGTCTTCAAGGACGGTATCTTCGCTAAAGGAGCCTTGGCCGCCGGTCAAACTATTCGGCTAGGCAGTTTTCTTATGACCGCCTGTCCGGCCACCGCTTCGACGATGACCTCTCGGGTCATTGAAAGCAATCTCCACGTCAACTCGGAATTCGCCGAGCAGCTAGATCCAACAGAGCTCTCGTCCGTAAATGAACTCTTGGATCACATCGCCGCCCTGGGAGTCGCTACAGACTACAATCAGATCGGGCTTAAAACCGATCTGAGAGAGATTAACTCTCCCCAGGTTACCCACGACGTCACGGTGGTAGAAGAACATTGCGGCGACCTTTCTCCTATATTGAAAACTAGTCATGTCCGGGCTACCAAACCCTCCATGCCGGATTCCCACGGAGGGACGGATTTCAATCAAGCGCTGAACCTAAAGTCAGGCATCGGACCGGACTCATTGGACAACGTTCCACTTTCCAAGCTTCCAAATTCGGAAACTTCTCGGCCCTCAAGCCTCGAGATGGGTAGGGTCCCGGACTCAATTAGGCCCACCTGTCCAGATATATGCGATCTATCTCTAATCCAGCAAGAGCCAGTTGAAACAGTACATCATTACTGGGCCAGATTCCTCCTGGTTATGGACAGGATAAAGGACTGCCGAGAGGAAAACGCAATCTCGATTTTTTGCAATAATTGCACGGACAGGGGAATCTTGAACGCCGTCAGCCGTCGTGAAATCACACGCTTCGCCGACCTGGCATCCATAGTACGAAAGTACTGTGCGATAGAGAGTTTCCGGAAAACCGAAAATAGGTTTTGGGACAATCCGGCCCCAAATACAACCCCAGTCCGCAACAAAAGGGTGCATTACACTCAGGCACCGGGTACAAAAACTGAAAAACAGAAGCCCCATAAAGGGAACGGAACCGTATTGGAGGGATGGCTTAGCAGACCCTGTACAATTCACAGTACCGAGGGCGCCACCCCAACGCATAGCCTTCGGGCATGTTGGATATTACGGCAGGTGGCCAAAAGTGGCGAGGAGCTTCTAGCCCCGGAAAACCACACCAACAGTACCGGTACAATATCAACAGTCTTCGAAACTTTCGCATCAAACAATATGCGAAAACGAACAATCCGCAGCCTCGCCGAAGTCTACCAAGTAGCAACAGCCAATCCTTGGAGCGACGCGGCCATCACCTTCAACGCCAGCGACGAACCTAAATTCTGAACAGCCCGAGCACCAGCCGCATTGGTCCTCAATCCAATAGTGGACGGCTTTCGACTTACCAAGGTACTCATGGATGGCGGCAGCGGATTAAACCTCATTTACGAGGAGACTCTTCAAAAAATGGAAATAGACTGGAGCCGCATTGAGCGAAGCAGCACAACCTTCAGAGGAATAATCCCTAGCCGGGAAGCGCGCTGCACCGGAAAAATCACACTTGATGTGGTGTTCGGCTCGCCGGACAATTACAGATCTGAAGAAATCACGTTCCAAGTGACCCTGTTCAGCAACGGATATCACGCTATATTAGGAAGAGAGGCATTCACAATTTTTCAAGCCGTACCCCATTACGGGTACATGAAGCTCAAAATGCCTGGGCCCAGTGGGATAATCACTCTCGTTAGTGATCCGGACATAGCACTCCGCGCCGAAAACAAAACAGCCGCATTAGCCCTGGGGGCACTATCCGAAGCCCTAGCGGCAGAGGACTCATCGCGCTGCACTCTACGATGCATAGAGACGATGTGATACTCGATAAGAGATCCAAGTCCACCTCCTTTAAACCAGCAGACGAAATAATAAAATTCCAGGTCCATCCAACGGACCCGACAAAGACGGCCTCCATCGGGGCACAATTGAACCCTGATGTAGACGCCGCACTGCGAGAATTCCTTCGGGAAAATTGGGACATTTTCGCCTGGCATCCTTCAGATATGCCAGGAATCCCACGCAGATTGGCAGAGCATAGCCTAAATATCCTAAAAGGGTTCAAGCCAGTCAAACAGGCTCTTCGACGATTTTCCGAACCCAAAAGACAGGCAATGGGAGAAGAACTAGCCAAACTATTGGAAGCCGGATTCATCAGAGGCATCAAACATCCGGATTGGCTAGCAAACCTGGTAATGGTACCAAAGAAGGACAAATCCTGGCGCCTATGCGTCGATTTTAAAGACCTAAACAAGGCCTGCCCAAAGGATCCCTTCCCCCTCCCCCACATCGACCAAATCATCGATGCTACCGCAGGGCACGATTCATTGTGCTTCCTGGACGCATACTCCGGCTATCATCAAATCAAGATGGCAGAAGCGGACCAAGCCGCAATGGCATTCATTACTCCATATGGACCATTCTGCTTCAACACGATGCCCTTCGGACTTAAAAATGCCGGCGCAACATATCAGCGCATGATTCAGACATGTCTGGCTACCCAAATCGGCAAAACAGTAGAGGCATACGTAGATGACGTAGTCGTCAAAACCAAACACGTCGAAACTCGAGTAGACGATTTGAGGGTCACCTTCGACAACCTCCGAGCATATTACATCAAGCTGAATCTGGAAAAATGCGTTTTCGGCGTACCAGCCGGAAAACTCTTGGGCTTCATTGTATCCGGTAGAGGAATTGAAGCAAACCCGGCCAAGATCCGAGCTCTATCACAGCTGGATATTCCAAAAGACCTCAAACAGATCCAAAAATTGACTGGATGCGTGGCGGCTCTCAGCCGCTTTATCTCCCGCTTAGGAGAAAAGGCATTGCCCCTCTATCGCCTCCTCAGACGCACCGAACACTTCGAGTGGACGGATGCCGCCACTGCCGGACTCGAAGAAATAAAATCCGTATTGGCAACAAATCCGGTCCTGGCTGCGCCCAACCTGGGCGAACCTATGTTGCTATACATCGCGGCAACACATCAAGTTGTGAGCGCGGTACTCGTCGTAGAACGAGAGACAAAAGGGCATAAACTCCCTCTTCAAAAACCAGTGTACTACGTATCCATTGTTTTAACTCCCTGCAAGTCCCGCTACCCACACTATCAAAAAATAGAGTATGCAGTGTTCATGGCATCCCGGAAGCTGCGACACTACTTTCAAGAGTGTTCGATAATAGTGGCCTCCGATGTACCCCTAAATGACATTATAAACAACCGCGACGCGACGGGCAGGATTGCAAAATGGGCAATTGAGCTCTTACCATTCGATATAACTTACAAACCCCGGCGAGCTATAAAGTCGCAAGTTTTGGCTGACTTTGTCGCTGAATGGACTGAAGCCGAACTCCCTAAAGAGTACGGCACATACTCCAATTGGATTATGCACTTCGACGGCTCCAAAATGTTGGCCGGATTGGGGGCTGGCATCGTATTGACGTCCCCAATTGGGGACACGGTCCAATACGTACTTTAGATAATGTACACGGACTCCAACAAAGCATCCGAATACGAGGCCCTCTTACATGGCCTCCGGATGGCAATCTCCATGGGCATTCAATGCCTAGAGGTGCGCAGGGACTCAATCCTCGCAATATCCCAAGTAAATGGAGACTTTGACGCCAAGGATCCGAAAATGGCAGCCTATCGTAATGCTGTCCTTAAAATGTCAGCTCGGTTCGACGGACTCGAATTCCACCACATAGCCAGGGATAATAACCAAGCGGCCGACGTATTGGCACGCATCGGCGCAAAACGTGACGCTGTCCCTCCAAACATCTTCCTGGACGGCTGTTCAAGCCATCCGTACTATGGGAAGAGGAGTCCGGAAATAACAAACCGGAAGCAGCCGCACAAACCGACACAGAGCAATTTGACATAATCGGCGATTCAGCCGATGAAATAACACCTTCAGCCCACAACATAATGGCCGTAATCGCCCCGTGGACAAAGCCATTCCTAGCCTACTTGCTTAGGCAGGAACTTCCCGAAGATCAAAATGAGGCCCGCTGCGTAATTCGGCGATCTAAAGCCTACAAGGTCCATGAGGGAGAACTTTATAAGAAAAGCACAACCGGAGTCCTTCAAAGGTGTATCTCCGAAGAGGAAGGGCGAGACCTTCTGGCTGAAATTCACGCCGGACTAGGCGGACACCACGCCGCAGCCTGGGCCCTTGTAGGAAAGGCATTCCATACAGGATTTTATTGGCCGACGGCCCGGGCAGATGCTCAGGACTTAGTCCAAAGATGCGTCGGTTGTCAGCTCTTTGCTAATCAGAGCCATATGCCACCCACCGCCCTCAAAACTATACCCATTACCTAGCCGTTCGCGGTCTGGGGGCTTGACATGGTTGGACCACTTAAAGGGGGAACCCACAAGCAAAGGTACCTATTGGTCATGGTGGATAAATTCACCAAATGGATAGAGGCCAAGCCAGTTAAAACGACAGAGTCCGGACCAGTGATAGACTTCATATCCGGGGTAGTACACCGTTATGGTGTCCCCCACAGCATCATCACCGATAACGGCACGAACTTCATGGCCGATGAGGTTAAATCATGGTGCAAAAATATGGGCATCAAGCTCGATTACGCTTTAGTCTATCATCCTCAAACCAACGGTCAAGTGGAACGAGCAAATGGTCTAATAATGAGCGGCATCAAACCCAGACTAGTGCGGTCCCTTACGAAATCTGACACGCACTGGGTAGAGGAGCTCGACTCCGTACTCTGGGGGCTGCGGACAACGCCTAACCGTACTACCGGATTCACACCATTTTTTATGGTATACGGCGCAGAAGCAGTTTTGCCCTGCGATATCATTCCTGACTCACCTCGAGTGTGCATGTACGAAGAGAGAGAAGCCGAGTTGGATCGGCAGGACAGCTTGGACGCATTGGAGGAAGAACGTGACGTCGCCAAGGCTCGTTCCGCATTCTATCAGCAGCAGGCTCGAAGATACCAAAGCAGAGAAGTACGAGCCAAGACTTACAACGTTGGCGAACTAGTTCTACGCCTGCCGGACAAGAAAAAGAACAAGCTCAAGCTCAAATGGGAAGGCCCCTTCATCATCGATCAAGTCTTGACCGGCGGAGCGTACCGTCTACGAAATGCGTCGGATAACTGACTCGAGCCGAACCCATGGAACGCAGCCCGCCTCCGAAGATTCTATGCCTAGTGCCGGACTACGAATTCGTCCCTTTCCCCCGTCCAAATTTTTTACACTTCAACTGTCTTTTGTTTCTCTTTTTTCTCTCACCCCTATTCATCACAGCCTTAAAAGGCTTACTTGCGCATCGTTCGCATGCAATTGATGTGCTATCCGCACTCATTATACCTGGGGGCTTCTTTACCAGAAGCTTAATTATAAGGGCTTCATGCCCAGCACGCGTGTCAAACTTCCACGTGTACCTTTTATTCACCAATATATGCATCGATATGACTTAAGTTTTGGCCAAGATGGGTTGCCTGGCTCCTGTGCTTACCCCTACATTCCCGATTGTTCGGCTAGGAGGTAAAGGGAGCACCTCTGCGATTGTTACTGCCAGGTCAGCCGGATGTGTACCTCAGACTGGGTGAAGCCGAAAGCTAGCGTTCTTAAGGGAATATTCGGTCGGTGATTTGAAAGATGATCTTTTTTGTCAACTTATTTACCTGCCCCCAGATGTTATCCTGCTCTTTTCCCAGTCCGGACATGCACTTTAGGGCATGCCTCCCCAGAGGAAAGGAACCCTTAACAGAACTATTCTCCCTGGAAGATGTTTCTTACTAACCATGTAATATAACATAACTAGTTGGGCACTTGTCTGATAAAGCACTAATGACCCCTACGCCTGGTCTCCATGCATGCCCCGGTTGTTTCTTAACCGAGAAGGTATTCGGACACACTCCGGACTCTAGGGTCCCGAGGTTGAAGTGAAAAGGTCGGCAAAGACAAATGATCTACAATCCGGCTAGAAGGCATTTTACATGTCATTTTACAATACATTGTCAAATCGACTGACTGTATTCCTCCTCAATCCTGTCTAACAGGCTGTCTAATTTACAGTCCCGTTGGGAAAATTTAGCGGCCAACTCTACTTGGCCGTATACTAAACTCACAGGGATCTCCTTCCCATCGGGCCCCACAGGTCCGACCTCGGCCATGTGGTTGGGATCCGCCTTCTTGTACCGCGTCTTCACCATGGCCCAGGCCTCCCTGGCACCTTGGCGGCAGGCTGAAATCTTCCATAAATGGAAGCGCTGCCGCACTCCCTGAAGCTTCTCCGCAAGCTCCCCAAGGCCCTCGGGTAGGGAGAAGGCTGGCCATAAAGCCTGGATGACGCCGCTCATTGCCTGCCGAACTCGTTCGATCAGTTGCAACAGCTCGGGAAGTTGATCACCCGTTGATACGGGCATCTCCTTCGCAGGGCGACCTGTGAGTATACCTACAGACATATTTTGTCAATTGACTTCCTCGCCGAACTCTTCTTTTCAAAGGAGTTCGCTCAAGCACTTACTATAGATGCCGCGACGAAGCCGCTAATTCTCCTTAACAGTGCCAGACAGCTCGGCCCGAACGCCTTTCAGCTCTTCTCCAAGCTGGGCATGGGCATCCTAGAGCTTGTTCCTTTCGTGTTGCACCTTATGCAGCACCCTGTCGCCGGCCTTCAGCTGGCGCAGAAGTTCTTGCCTGTCCGGATCTTGTCCGGCATCACCTGCAACGTCATTTTCAGACTTGCGCACAGGCCAAACACTACTTATCTTTTTAAATAATGTGTTACTAGGAGAGGTCCCTGTGTTTCCTCCTCCGGCAGCGAGTGCGGCCTCAAGCTGGGCCTTACACTCTTGCAGCTCCTGAGACAGTTGGTTATTCTTCTTTGTAAGATCCTACAGTTCTAATGATCCTTAAATCAGTTAATACAACTACTTTAAGTCTCGGGGGCTACTGGCATATACAACTATTAAAATCTCTTACCCGTATGTATTTTACATACTGCTCCGTGGCTCTGGTCAAACCATCTTGAGCGGCACGGAGGTGCGCGTCCCCCGCGTTAAAGGCATTCAACGCCTCAGGGGAGAAGCACGCGTCACGAAAAACTGTCTGGCGGTGCCTGTGGTTCATGGCGCTCTCCACCTCAGATTTGGTGGCGGACAATCTGTCGGCATCCTCTGTTGGAGGAGTATCCGGCTCGCGCCTTGCGCTCGCCTCCCCCTCCGGACTAGGTGCTGGAGCTTGGCTGGTAGAGGCTGGGTTGGCAACCTCTGCGCCCGCAATCCGGCGGGCGCTTTTTCTCCTACAAAAGTTATAAGCACTCAAACGCTTCCTAGGAACGTTGTTCTAAGTAACGAACCATGAGCTATACCTTTGTGACGGCGTTTCAATTCGCGCCGCGCTCCTCTTTCGCTTGCTGGGCCGAACTGACCCTTGTTAGTCAGCCACCGCGGGTTCGGCTTCCTGCCATGAAGGCACCGCCTGCAGGACACCGTTGTATACGGTGGTCAGAAACGCGCGAAGATGGAATAATGGTGTTAGGAATTCGGTCATAAGTACCTGGGAAGCCGGTGACAAGCCGGGGTTATCGGTCGTAATGGCGACTAAAGCATTGTCCATGCTGAGCTGGTGGAACACCCCGTCAATTAGCTCCACCTTTATATCCGTATCCTCTTCGGAGGTCGGATCAAGGGATCTTCCCGGATCCTCGGGTTGTGGAGCCGGACTGTGAATGTCCTCCACATCCCGGTGCAATTCCTGCGTCAAAATCACAGAGTAAGGTACTCGGCTTTAAAAGCACGGGTCGGATGAATAAACGTCCGCTTACCCAGCTCCGAGGGTTGTTCATGGAAAACCCATTCAATGGGCTCGTACGGAGGAAGTCTTCTTTCTCCCCCTTGTACAGGCCGGACAGAATCTTCACCAGATCCTCGGCCGATCCCGGCCACTTGCGGCCGTGGCGGGTGGCATCGTCCTCCCCGTTGAAATCCCACATTGGGTGGCCCCTGTATTGCAGCGGCTGCACCCCCCGCATAATGAACATGGCCATGACTCCGATCATGGTCAATCCGGAATGGGCCAACAACCTTATCCGGCCCATCAAATAATGGACGCTCTTGTCTTCCTCCAGCTGAGGGCTCCGCGGACGCCAACTTAGGCGTTTCTTCAGAGGAGCGTCACTGAACTCAGGGAGGCCGATCCGAATTGGGTCCGGCAATGGAGCGTCTTCTATATAAAACCATTCCGAAGGCCAGTCTTCGGACGCCTTCCTAGGGGTTCCGGATAGATATCCGGTCCCGGCGATGCGCCATATTTCGGCACCGCCCACTTGATATATTGACCCCTCGTAAGAGCGGGGTACGAGGCAGAATAGCCTCTTCCACAGCGCAAAATGGGGCTCGACGCCCAGGAATAGCTTGCAAAGGGCTACGAAACCCACGATATGCAGAATGGAGGCGGGCGTCAGGTGATGAAGCTGGAGTCCGTAGAACTCTACGAGCCCGCGGAGGAACGGATGTACAGGAAATCCAAGCCCCCTTATTAGATAAGGGATGAAGCATACCCGCTCCCCTTTAGAGGGACTAGGGGTGGCCTCCGCTTGCTTCCCACCTTTGTAGGTGGCCAGCCCGGCTCGAACCGGAACCATAAAGGCCGGAGGAAGATATCCCTCCGCTTGGAGCGTCACCAGCTCGTTGTGCGGAACAGAGCATCTCCTCCAATCTCCTGGCAAAGGACTGGGAACGCGAGAAGAGGAGCCGCGTCGACGGTCCATGATGGAATGGATTTTTGGTCAAGAAGCGCTCCGATGAGTACTCGGGGGAGGAAGATGGTGTGATTTGGGTCTGGATTCCTGCCTCTCTTATAGGCAGGTTATTTGCGCCGCTAGGGGGTAAAACATAAAAGATACCCTGGCTTTTCGCATTCATGCGACGCGTGGAAGAAGGCCATTATTGGGCGTGGAAGCCAAGAAGTGCAACATTGATGAGGAAGCCGGACACTGTTCGGCAGGTACATGGAACTTAAAGGAGAACCCGCCTTGCAACGCCGAAGACTACACACGTGCTAGACTTATCGTCATTGAAGCCTGGTCCGGGGGCTACTGAGGGAGTCCTGGACTAGGGGGTGTCCGGATAGCCGGATTATCATCATTGGCCGGACTATCATCGTCAGCCGGACTCCAAGACTATGAAGATACAAGATTGAAGACTTCGTCCCGTGTCCGGATGGGACTTTCCTTGGTGTGGAAGGCAAGCTTGGCGATACGGATATGTAGATCTCCTACCATTTTAACTGACTCTATGTAACCCTAGCCCTCTCCGGTGTCTATATAAACCGGATGGCTTTAGTCCGTAGGACACAACAACCATTACAACAATCATACCGTAGGCTAGCTTCTAGGGTTTAGCCTCCTTGATCTCGTGGTAGATCTACTCTTGTAATATCCACATTATCAATATCAATCAAGCAGGACGTAGGGTTTTACCTCCATCAAGAGGGCCCGAACCTGGGTAAAACATCGTGTCCCTTGTCTCCTGTTACCATCCGCCTAGACGCACAGTTCGGGACCCCCTACCCGAGATCCGCTGGTTTTGACACCGACACCCGTGCCGGTTCCCGTGCACCTGCCAGCGCATGCACCTCCCATGCACACGAATGTCTCCGCCGCGCTATTGCCAGCGCCTGTCCCCGCACGGGTGCCAGTGCCCCCCTCAGCGGCATGGATGGCCGTCGTTGACCGCTTCCTTGCACCAACGCCAGTTGCCTCCTCCCGCCAGTTGACTCGCTCCTGGAGACCGAAGCCTAGAACATTGTGGCCTTCCTTGAAGCTAGGGCCAACATCCAGGAGTATGCCAACAATGGCGCAAGACACCGCCGTCGCCGTCGCCGTCGGTCAGTGGCCCGACGACACACAAATCACGGCAGAGGAGCCACTTCCCACCGCAAGACGCCACCGCCAACGCCGCGTAATCTAAATTTCCCATGAAAAACATTTGGATTGCCATGCTTAAAATCCGAATGTTTATCATTTCCGTTTATTTTAGATCGATCATCGTACGAATGTAAAGTTGGAGTCAGACTGAATGAAATATATGGTTTGATCGATTGAATGTTCTGCTAGAGCCGTATCAAATTAAATACAAAACGCCATCAAGCCACATGTATTCCTTCTCATCCGACGACCTAGACTGCTTCAATGTCGAGCGCTTAACACGTTTAGCGTGTAGTTAATTTCATGTCAAAAATAGTGCTAATCACATAATAACACGCAAATAATATCCTACTTAATATCCGCATGCACTTAATATGCTTCCAAATTAATGTGCATTGCACGTACACATTGACTAGTGATACTAGTACGTGAAACTGGTGTCGTAACTTGTGAACGCGTCCAGATATGGTCAACGGCAACATCGCCCACGAGTTCTTCGTGTTTGCCCGTGCGTCTAAACATAGAAGGGGAGGAGACAGAGAGAGCACAAATGGAACCCACCAATAAGTGAAGGCGAATAGTACGTGCTAACGGGCCGGTCCCACTAATGAACTAAAAAATAATATTACATGTTATCCATTAAATAGGTTGTGGTAATATAAAAACATTATATGAACAAAGGGGGGGTACAACAAACATTGTTGTTCTACGTATGTTGCCTATTGATGTGCGGCTTGAAGGCCCTGGTCGCATGTTCGATCCTCGTCCTTTATTTTTTAATTTGTATATGGGTCCAAATTTGTTTCATGACAGGTGGGCCCCTTGGTGTGTAGTTTGTAGCACTTTAATTTGTGGATCGAAATTTGTTCCATTCCAAGTGGACTATTGGTGTGTAGTTTTGTAGCTTATTTGTAATAATAAAAGAGAACAACCAAGTTTTTTGCAATAATACCATGGTGCAACGTTGAAGGCGAGAAAGGACGTGCGAGAGGGCGATGACCAAGCGAGAGGGAAATCAACTGGGGAGGTGCAGGGGTTGCAACGGTGTTTGGAGTAGTTGTGGGCCGAATGCTACGAAAATATAATCTAAACCCACCAGAATAAATGCCTACACAAATTAATCCAAGGTTGGAGTCCTCCTCGCAATGTAAATAGCTCCGGCTTTGCGAGGGATGGAGAAGTAGCTTCAATGTGTGGAAGATACGGCGTGACAAAGCGAGGTCAATCGAGAGACATATAGATAGAGAGACAAAGTGAGTGTGGTCCGACATTCATTAAAAAGATATATATGCTCTAGAGAGATATTGTTCGATTGAGCTTTTGGGAAGGGTGAGGGCTGTAAGATAGAGCTTGAGAGATGATCCAGTCACAGACATGTAGATATATTTTGTGCGTGGGAGGAAGCAAGGTAAATCGATTACATATATAAAGGGAGAGAGATTGAACGAGTGTGGGTGGTCGTGCGATCGAAAGAGTGAGACGAGTTGGAGAGAGTGACCTAGATAGACAATGTGCGTGAGAGAGTATACAATATGAATATGTCGAATTGGGCTCAAACATGGAGATATATCATTTGTGTCCGAGAAAGTGCGAGGTCAATCAAGACATACAGAGAGAGAGGGGGGGAGGGAGATATAGAGATTGAGCGAGCATGGCCCGCCATGGGGTCAAAAGAGTGGGGGCGGCTTGGATGGACTAACCTAGATAGACAATCTGCGTGAGAGAGTATAGAGTGTGTCGATCAAGGCCCAAACAGGGAGATATATCATTTCTGTGTGAAAGAAAATGAGGTTAATCGAGACTCAAATGAAGAGAGAGCGATTGAGCGAGTGTGGCCCGCCGTGCGGAAGAAAGAGTGAGACAGTCTTGAGGGAGTGACCTAGATAGACAACGTGTGTGCGTGCGCACGCGAGGTTGGGGGGCTAGATAGGCAATGCATGTATCTAGCGCGAGAGGGTGGGAGGAAGAAAGAGAGAGAGCTCGACATGGGGTGCAATGGCAGGTGTGTGAGGTAAACACATTTCGTGACAGAGTGGAAAAAGGGGGTTGTGTAGTTGAGAGAGTTAGAGATCAAAACATGGAGAGAAAGAATGAACGTGTGTCGAAAACCGATAGCTTCCTAAGGTGGTTAGGAGAGGAAGATTGACCGATACAGGACATATGTAGCGTGTGTGCTGTGGAGGGGGCGGCTAAAAACAACATTTGAATGTAGATAGTACGAGACTTAATATCGATGTTTCAATTCGGTGTACATTGTAAGATTTGAACTGAGGACCATGCATATGGGTAATTACTTTGAATTCGTGCCATACTATGTTTGGAAAAGTTGACATGGACTCGATTGTTGTGCTATTTTGTAGGTCATATGTTTGAACCCATCCAAAAGTTTTCTCACTTCCATGGTGTTCATCATATACATATGAATTTTTTTAAAAAAGTAGCATGGATACAGTGAAATGTGAAATCCACGTTTCTCTAATTCACATAACTAATTGTGTGACACACACTCTAATCCACGTTAGCGTGGATACCGTGGATACTGTTTCGATTTTTTTTCTTCAAATAACTCCTCATTAATTAATTTATAGTATCTCATTTCGAATGACTAATTATTTCAAGGAAAACACGGGCATGGTAATACATATAGATTCGTTTGCAAATGAAAGAAGATTCGTTTGCATTCTCAAATGTAGGCGCACTAGGCAGACCAGGGTCGTGTTGTGGTGGTCGCATGTGTCGGACGGACGCTTAGCACCCAGCCACCCACACCCCTACCTTCCTCCCCCCCCCTCCCCACCATAAAAAGGACGACAACAAAATAAGTTCACGCTTCCACGTTTTGGATTGAAATATCTGGCGGCCCCAATTCCAGCCTTGCAAAATCTCCCTTCTCCACCCTCCCCTCCCGCGCCCAGATTGCTCAAATCCCTAATTCGCCGCCAACCCAAGCAAAGTTCGAATCGCCTCTCGTCTCGTCTCCTTCCCCACTTCTATGCCGGACAATGATGACAAAGACGACAGTCGCGCTTCACCACAGCACCGGAGCTACCTCATCTACGCACTCGTCCACCGCACCGGGTGGTCCACCAACAACGTCGGCCGCCGCAACCGACGTGCCTCACAGACAATGACTTCCACCGCATCAGGTGTGCTTCACCGATGCCGTCTCCCACCTCACTGGGGCTACTTCACCGAGCACATCGTCGCACCTCCGCCCCCGAGGCCGTTGGGGCTTCACCAATGGTCTCGTCCACCGCATTGTAGCACTCTACTGCCACTCAAGTTCTGCATTCGTGCACGGCCAGCCAACGCCAGCGCATCACCCTCAACGGCTCTGAAGTGACCCGCACTCTAGCTAGGCGAGCATGCCCAAACGCCGACCCGAACTAGGTATCCACACATCACTCCCTTGTGCATTGTTCCCATGATGTTTGGATATCCTTTCACTGCTCTCTTAGCTTACACGCCTATGCAACTCTGACTTTAACTCTTATTTCTTCTGGAGATATCATCTGAAACAAGCAAAACCATTTTTAGCGAAGCATGATGACGCTACGGGATCTGGTACACATCCTACACACTCGTATAACCTTGTAAGTATCTGTCCTCCGGTACAACAGCAAGGTCGATTCCTCTTATTTGATCAACCATTCGCCGTGTCAAAAATGCAGAGGGGGATGCAAGGAGAACAAGGCCTGCACATCCAAGCAAGTGGGTAACATGGACTTGTACATGGAACATCCCAAGCACAAGCAGAGCTGCCGTGAGCCTATACAACGAGCTAGCGTAAGTCCCTGCATTTCATTTAATTCGTACTGGCATGCGTGTATGATTTGTGTGCAGTGGCGGATCCATGAATTCAAGTTACCAGGGATGAACATTTAACTTAAAAAATATGAAGGCACTTGCACTCCGAAAATCAACATAACTTGAGAAATGTGAAGCTACATGCACTTTGAAAACCAGCTAATGATCCAAAGTAGTTCAGATTATAAAACACTAAATGATGCAATCACCAAAAAACACGAAATGCAACATCGTGTACAAGGACTACTAACATGGTCTATACCTGCTTGAATTATTCGTTCTCTGGCTGCAAATATCAAAGTGTAATTGCACCTATAACCAGTGCGCAAACTGCATATCAATATATCTATCCTGCACAAATATGCCAATAGTTTCAAACAACAGATTAGAAAAGTATTTATGCTACGTTGTCATGATACGGGGACTTTCTGGTAGATGGCCTCGACGTTTCCTCAAGCCATGAAAATGTACTATAATTTGCTTGTCATCAATGCCTGCAAATCTCTATGTCTCATTCAACATAGCAGATCATCATTAGACATTAAATCCTTCAATGGGAGCTTGCAAAATGCTTGCATTAGATCCCTCATTAGGCACTATATGTTCATCACCAGGAGCATGTAAAATGTTTGCATCAAATCCTTCATTAGCAGTTTGTTCATTAGACACTTCAGTCTCAAGAACAACATGAGCTTGTATGTTAGCACCGGAAACTTGATTAGATACATCAGATTCAGTCAGTTCAGTATTGATTTGGGGAGTTATAAAATAAGCAGAAAATGGTTTCATTTTCTCATAGATTCCCTACATAGAAGCAGTTTTACAACACCGTCAGGTTTAACTATTGGCCAGAAATTGAACAGTTGAATTAGATATAATCAGGGATGTGATGTACCTGCTCGTTGCGCATGCTACTCTTGCAAGTTGCGACTATCCATTTGCGCAAGCTCGATGCCATGCCCGTGCTGCCGCCGCTGCCTCCCACGCAGGCTACACCCGGGGTTGGATCTTCATCTTCTTGTCCTTCCGTTCGCTTGAAGCCCGGTGGCCGCCCTCCAACGAGGGCGCAAGGAAGTGTTGTGTCAGTCTGTCCAGCGACGGCTAGGGACTGGAGGCTGGAGCGAACGAAATGGGATTTTTCTTGTTGTCCATCAATATGGGAGGCGCTCATTTGTGCCGCGAGCCTGCTATAGGGCCTGCCTTGCACTTACGTTATTGGCCCATCCAAATTGAAACATTTTTCTTCATTTTTTAAATTGCCTGCTTGTGAATTGGGACGAACAAAACTAGCCTGGGCCAACCTGCACGACTCAAACTAGGTGCGCACTTTCCAGCCACCCGAGGCGGCTACCCATACCATCCCCTATGGTGGTGTCGCCCCTTTTTGCGTGTATGATTGGGGAGTGGAAAATATTCCAGTGGTGCTTTTGATTTACCCACAGAATGGTTGAATTGCTTGTTTCTATGAACTGAGTTCGCTAATAATGTGAAGGATGCCAGTCTTTTCATCCTATTCTAGATTGCTTAGATCTCGAGATGCCAAATGTAATCGCATGAAATATACAGTGAAAGCCAGTGTGATGTGTGAGGCTACAACTAGTCTGACTATACGTCCTCATATAACATATCAATGATGCACCATCTTACCAGATTAACCATTCGACTTACCAATGCATTGTGGGAAGAAAGAAGTATTGGGATTGCGTATCCAAGCAATTGATGCCATGGACTTCTTTGTAGAACCTTGTAAGCGAAAAAGAAGTTGCAGTGTGCCTGTACGAAGAGCTAGCGTAAGTTTAGTTACCTGCTTCTCGGAATTTTAGTTAGCTACTTATTGCAAAATTGTTCAATTATGTTGCTTGGCTTAATTTAGTTTGCTGCTGATTACATAATGCCATAGCCTGTTAATCCTATTATAGACTGCGCCTATCTATGTGTTTGATACTTATTGTTAACAATTACCTGTTTGCCTGAACTTAAATTGCTACTTAAGCACATACATAGCTGGTCATATGTACTTCTAGGGTGCAACAGAATTCACGTGTAATTTACGTTCTGATACCTTGTTTGTTTAAATGGTTTGCTGTTGCAACAACCGGTTACAATGATGTTAATAACTACTTTTCAGCATCCAATTGAAACTCTTTAATTCTTTGTTTGTTTAACTGGTTTGCTGTTATAACTCCCAGTTGAGATGTTTTTCTAACTTACACTTGTCAGAATCCAATCGGAACTTTAATGACAAAACAGGTTAGCCCAAGATCAAAGAGCGAGGTCATCCGACAACAGTGGCACCGGCCCAATCGTGCATTATGAATTGCCAGTTTTTGATGCTCTAGAGGCTAAACTAGTGGTAGAAAGAGATTCTGCTTCTGCACTTAGAGATGAAGTTGACATGTTGAGGAAGCAAACAGCACAATCACAAGCAATACTTAAGACAACCATTAAATATTTGGTGGATTTTAAAACGAAGCAAGCTGAGACTGACTGCATTGTTAAGGTCCTGAAGGAAAAAAGGAAATTAAATTCCCACTTGGTAAATCATAGGTGAAATGTTCTTTCCATCATTGAATAACATTTGTGTTGTTTGTTCATGAAATCAATCAAACCATTTGTTTTAGAGATCATGTAATAATTGTTTTTGTTTTTTGGTTTGCAATTTTATTTGAGCACAAGTCTGTATTAATTGATAAGACTCGAAGACATTTCATTTTGATTGTTGTGCTAGACCTACAAATATGCCAATCGGGCTGAATGTGCATTTAGCAGTAATAGTAGTATAGATGGACCATAAGTGGCACGCATCGGAAAGGGCCAAGATGTTGTAGTAGCTTCGCTAAAAAAAGGATGTTGTTCTAGCAAAAAAAAGTACAGCGGCCTGGCTTACCTATGTTAGTTGATATTATTGATCCATATACTCTATAAGTGTTTATATGTCTATTAGTTATGTACATTCTTGGTTGATTGACTCGGTATTTGAATATTGATACATCGCGTGTGTACATATCTAAATAGGAGTACACATTATGCTGCGTGTGACATTTGAGTTGGACATAAAGTGTTCCAAATATTTGAATTCACCTTAAACTGGATTCTAGCTTCTGAATTTGAGTATCGGCATTTGTAAATCATATTCATATATGACAGTGGAATACATCTTTGTCGTGCTTTTGAAGATATATAAAAACACATATAATGATTTATAAAGATTCGTATAGGAATGCAAAATGGATTCAAATTTAGTTGCCAGGGTAAACGTGGATGCTTATTGTCCCAAAATTCGAAAGAAGCGGAAAAATGTCCACTCCCACGTCGGCTGCCCAAAGCCAAGTGTTTGGGAGATGGAAATTACTGTCTACCCATTACACGAACCATCCATCGGCCCGATTTCCACTACTCTCAATAGGGGTAGGTTAGTAACTTCAATTAGATGTGACACGACCGCCTCTGAGCCTATTCTGACATGGTGGGTGCCAAACATGGGTGGCAAAACACATTCGATTCAAGCTCATCCGAAAGACCTCTGTTTCTCCCTCCATTTCCCCATTCATACACACTGGGCGGCAAAACAAACTCGACTCGGCCGAAATTGATGTAGGCAAATATTTTCAATAGGGACAGGTTTGTAACTTCACTCAGACGTGACACAACCGCCCTACCTGTCAGCCCCATTCATACACCATGGGTGCCAACCATGGGCGCCAAAACACCCTCTCCTCGCTCGAAATCGCTCTGGGCAAATATTGGCGAGATGTGAGATTACCATCCTATCCCCAACCGACGAGACGTCCAAATTTTAAACGGAGGCTAAGTTCATAACTTTCCCATATTTCGGACATGCGCGTCCCAAAAACATGGTTCCCCGTACCTCTCCCTCCATTTTCCCATTCATACACCGTCCATGCTAGAACACCATCCCCACACCATCCTCCTCTGTCCGCCACCCCATCTGTCGCTGATGTCCTCCACCCCATCCATCGCCACCGTCCTCCACCATGCCAGAGCGCCTACCAAGACCGCGTCGTCCACTGCTAGAGATGGACGTTTCTCATCCACAGCGACGGACCAAGAGCCTTGCATCGCGTCCTCTCGCTTCATCGGGGCCGTCATCCTCTTTGTCGGGGCCGCTCACATGACCTTCTCTTCCACCGCAACGGGACTTATCCCTCAATGCACCTGTCTACCATCGCAGATCTGCTTCAATGCCACCGACAGCCATCGCACCCCCGATGCCTACACAATGCCACAAGAGAGGTGGTACTTCATATCTCCTCAACTTTTTGATCTCAACCAGAAATAGATCGTAACTTGGTTACTCTACTTTCTTTTCAGCTCTTAGAATTTAGTTCTTAGTTCGAAGCAAACAATGGATGCTAAATATCATTTCTCCAGCTTGCAGCTTTAAATCTGCCATGGCACAACCATAATACGGTTCAATTGATCATGCTTAGGTTTTAATTGATCATGTTAGTTTCGTGGTGGTTTCTTTAATAGAAATCAGAGGGGAAACCCTCTTTTGCTAAAAAAAATGTTTAGGGTTTCCCCCTTTTATGATCACTATATGATCAGAATATGTGCTTCGTGTCATAATAACACTGCTCCACCCATCAAGCTAAACAAGCTTAGTTGTTCAAATACGAATCTAATATTATTAAACAAAGTCGTTTAACTGGTCAACTAAATGTTCCTAATTTAGTTTTGAAAATGCATGCTCACCGCTCGGGTGTGTATCTCTACAGGGTGCCCACGGTGGGCCGCGGCCCACCCTGGGATTTTGGGTCGTCCCAGGCCCCGATTCCCCTCTGTTCTGCTGCGCGCTTTCGATCTCTACTCGCCCCCAGCCGCCTGCCTGGCCGGTGACTTGCCGTCCTTGGACGACATGACTCTAGAAGGAGACACCGGACTAATAGGAGGTCAGGAGCCGCTCGCCCAACAGCATCACTGCTGCCCGAGCGCGCCGCCGTGCCTACCTTCCCAGTCTGTTTAGGGCTCAGGCATGCAGCACCCACTAAGCCAACCCGATTTATCCTGAGATACGTCCTCAACACTCAGGAGGCACTCCTCATCACCCATTTTCTAATTGATTCATTACTCATTAGGCAGGACTGTCACTAGGGTTTGTTGTGTGCTGAGTGCTACCTACACTTAATGGTTCAGATGTATTTCAGTAATCTTTAGTACTTGTAAAGTTCACAGGGTTTCAAAATTCCGGCCCTCAGAACAGACACTAGTCATTTTGGATTGTTGGTCGTAGTGACATTGACCCAAATTGCTACTGCAAGCCAAGTTTGTTGACAATTTTACTTGTCTTTCTTACTCATTCGATATGATATCCAATTATTCACGTTGATTAGTTCCAAACAATAAGTGCTAGACAAACTTCTTGATTCAAATTTTGGACGGTCTCTTACTGCAGTTACAATTCTGCATACTTGTCCTAGTAAGCTCACAAGTAAATTATTGATTCACTACATCTATGCTTGCCTTGTCATATTTGTTGTCAATATTCTTTTAGGGTGGACCACCCTGTTTCAAAATATTGGAACCATAGACATGAGTGAATGGTATTTCTCTATGTGATCTCTTCCATCATGTGTGGGCAACGAACACATCATTGTATAGAAAGAACGTGCATTTCTAGCTTTTACATAGGCTTCGATCTTTTACATGGAATACAATCTGCCTACTTGCTTTGTGTCGCACTACCAACACTCCACCCTTGAAGCTAAACATTATGCCACTCATAATTCCTTAGTTTATTTGTTCAAATACGAATTTGATATGATTCTAATGTTCCTACTTCAATTTTGAAATGTGTGTCTGCCTGTTATAGAGACATAAGGGGTTTGTATTTGTGTGTGTGGTCTGGTCAACACGGTTGGGGGGTGAACTTTGCATATGCAGGGTTTTATAGGGAGACACTCTTCAAGTTGAATCCGTAATGATTCCATAGATAATCTGACTACTTTTTATGTTTTCATGAATCTCATATTCTGAACAGCATCATAATGATTATGAGCTTGCACGCATGAAAAAAATAAAGCAGAACAATGCCATGGCTGTCGAACTTGGCATTAAGGGACTGAAATCAAGTTTGGATGCAATGCAATGCAAACACTCTCCACCTACAGACTCATGCTCAGAATATGATCCTAATAGTGATTCTGAGCTAGAGGGAGACCTAAGTCAATGTATCTCCCTAGTGGAGGAGTCAGAGGCAGATGCCCTATCTTATTCACCCATCAAGGTGCTTGCTCTAACTTTCCAAGGTTATATTGGTCGCACATATCTTGCAACTGATGCTTTGCATTGCTTCTACTTTGTTGCACTGCCATTAGCTTAGTTTACACATCGTGTATATGAATACGCCCTGCCTATCCATTTTCAGTACATATTCCATCTGTCATCATACCATATTTATCCATTCAAATGTTGTTCTTGTGTATCAGACGTTCAAAAGGAAGAGGGCGATTGTTGATTGCGGAGGAGCACAAGCAAAGTATTTGGAGAAGGTAGTGACACCTGATAAATCAAATAGCCCATTAGGTGTAGTTGCAATATCACGTGGCCCACAAAACACCCCAACTCTAGCAGACTCTAGCCCTACTACATTGGTCATTTCTGATGCCCCAACTCAGCAGACCCCAACTGCAGCAAACAGTATGATGATGCCAGTTGACATAGCACCAGCTCTATGATGCAAAAAAAAACCCATTCCAGCAAAGAGTACACCAAATCCAGTTGCCAAATCCCTTTTCAAACCAGAGAGAGCTCCAATTGCAGCAAATAGGACCCCTGTTCCATTTCTTCCCAGTTTAGAAGACGAAGCTTATATTGTTGTAGGAACTTTGTGTGCATCTTTCCTTCATGGAAATATTATACTGCAGACACAGAACAATTTCCAGTCTTCCTCCGTAACTTACGCATAAGTAATGTACTAATGTTATTCATGGTAATTACTGCATATGTTTATGCTGACAAAAGACACAAGATTTCATTCTTTTAAATAGGCGAGGACCAAACTGGATTGTCAAGATGAGCAAGGGTTGATTGCACTTTTCAAGCACTCGTTGATGAAGTATCATTCCTACCTGAGGCAAGCGCACTTCGATGACAAGCCTCTAAACGAAATTTTTGTAAAGTCTCCGGTGCTACATTTATCCGACAGTGACTGGAATAATCTTGTTACACATTGGTCTCATCTGCAGTGTAAGGTACTATCTATGATATCACATCACAATTTGAACTACATTTCTGCATTTGCCTTAACGTCTCACTTGTACGAAAACTGTTAGCAGAAGAACATTCATTCTCAAGGGACCAAAGAATCTCACAACTATACTGCACACTGCATTGCTCTTGTGAGTACCTCTTGCCCTGTATGACCATACTTACTTTCATAGTTGTTTGATTATGTAGCATCACTGCACATGTTAGCCTCGTTATCATCCATTTGGTGGACATTATAAGATCTGTATGGACTCTTACATAAATTTAGAATCAACCCAATGCTTTTGAAGAGGTTTAGCTCTGCAGTCCTCTTGTAAGGACTGAACGTCATCTATCACTGTACTTACATTAACAACTACTCCCTCTGTCCCATAATATAAGAACGTTTTGTATAGTACACCAGTGTTCAAAACACTCTTGTATTATGGGAAGAGGGATTGGTTCATTGTGTAGCATTCTGCATCTTACCTCCCTAGCCCACCATTTACTAAAAATGATCAGATCTATATCTAATCTTACCAAAAAGTAGAATACACAAACAATGTCGGTGCAGAAGTGTAGCCCATTGCGCTTGTCAGTACATTTTCTCCTATAATGCTTCTACTTCCAGGGATTGGTAGTTGATTATGTAGCATCAATCTGCGTCTTATCTTCATTATCCTCTACCCCTTCCAGTATTATCATATATAACCACTCTCTACAAAATGTAGAGTACAAGCAATGCTTATGAAGAAGATTCTGTGCTGAAATTCTTGAGTTATCCTTCCCTTGACATAGAGAAGGGCATTATAAAGCCGGTGTTAACTATTAATATAAGTCAGTCCTTCTAAAGCCATTATCCTCAACTGCTGTTTAATTTGCTCATACTCCATATCGTTTACTGCTGTTTAGTTTGATGTTTCTATCAAAATGCATGTTCGCAAGAACCGTAAGTTCCAAGTTTTACTTGTAAAACCAAATTTCCGTATTCATATGTCAGGACCCCGACTCAATGCCACATTGATCTAGCATGTAACACCTCATATCACTTTGCGGCCTCACGCACGGTATTCCCACGGGTGTCGCCTTACCTTTGCCCGGGACCGTTTGCGCCTTTTGGCACACGTATATGATAGTGTCGCTAGCATCCATATGATAAGGAGCCCAGGCTGACATGGCTAGTCATAAACCCAAAGTAGCACAAACTTATAGGGACAGGCATCCATGACCCAACATCGAACGTGTCGGTCATCAGCGAGTGAATCCAGGCTATAACACTGGGCTAGCAGGACTCCGGTGAACCGGGCTGTAGCAGGCTAACAGGACTCCGGTATTCATCATGTGACATTTCCTCGAAGGGACAGACACAGGAACGAAGAAGGACACATGCCGGCCAGCCTAAGTGTTCTGGAGCAGTAGCAAGCTACCATGGCTCAGTGCAAGCACTAGGAGACATTTCCCGGTAAGAGAGGCCACTAAGGATAAACAACTAGATAGTCAGATCCCACACATACCAAGCATTTCAATAACATACACACAATATGCTCGATATGTGCAAATACAACATGGCATCACAACATGACTCTACGACTCAAGTATTTATTCATTTGGCTCCGAGGAGCGAGATATTACAAACATGGGTCTCATGACCCAACATTCCGAGCATACAAGTCAAAGCACAAGCGGAAGCTTAACATGTCTGAGTACAGACATCTACAAATGAAAAAGGCTTAGAAGCCTAACTATCTACTAGATCCTGCCGAGGGCACAAGATCGTAGCTGAGGTAACAAGCTAAACGTCGAAGTCCACGCGGAACTACTAACGAGACTAACGTCTCTCTGCAAAAACATAAAATAGGCAAACGTGAGTACAAATGTACCCAGCAAGACTTACATCAGAACTAACTACATATGCATCATTATCAGCAAAAGGGATGGTGGGGTTTAACTACAGCAAGCCAGCTTTGACTCGGTGGCTATCCTGAACTACGACTGCAAGTAACTCTTTTGAGGTGGCACACACGAGTCCACATATTCACCATATCAATACACCACTATGGATCCGCTCCCGTCTCCCTACGAGAACGCCATCCATAGCACTCACGCTTATCTTGCGTATTTTAGGGTATCCACTTTCACTTGTCTATGAACTGTTATAGGCAACCCAAAAGTCCTTTACCGCGGACACGGCTATTCGAATAGATGATGTTAACCCTGCAGAGGTGTACTTCTTCATACATGTTTCCACCACTTAGCGTCCGCACACGACATGTGCTCGGCAGACTTCAAGCGAAAGCCAACGTGGGTGTAGACCACGACCTACCTAAACACTCAAGTCTCTAGTCCAGGTTTATCGCCTATTCGGGTTCCATCCGCGAGGAGATCCGGCCGGAGTTTCGCTCACAGCCCCAAACGATGTGTGCAGGGTTCCTGAGACACCAAACAGGCGCCCGGTACACCGTGCCACGTGCCTACCGCATCACAGCCCACCCCTCTGGTCAGCGCTGCGCACGGCCTCCAGCATACTACAAACACCAGAAACTACTTGCAACTCCTGGACAGAGGAGAAGGGTGATTAAGAAGTCGAGCGGGGTCATATTTCAGGGCCCAATGCATGGTAGTAGTTGAATCATGGATCACAAACACAAAACTCAGTTCCTGAGGACGGCTTCAATGAGACAACCCACCATGTACTCCTACATGGCCTCTCACTGATACCTTTACCAAATCGTGTTCACACACTTAGCTCACACCTAGTAGGACATGTTCACACACCTCTGATTCATCCCGGATGAATCAGACCTAACACAACTCTAAGCAATAGCAGGCATGACAAACAAGCATGAATGAGTAGGCACATCAGGGCTCAAACAACTCCTACTCATGCTAGTTGGTTTCATCTATTTACTGTGGCAATGACAGGTCATGCAGAGGATAAAGGGGTTCAGCTACCGCAGCAAGTAACAGAAGAATTGTTGTTGTCCTAATGCAGTAAAATAGAGCAGGAGCGAGAGAGTAGGATTGTATCGG
The DNA here is from genome assembly GCF_002162155.2 of Triticum dicoccoides. Classification (NCBI taxonomy): domain Eukaryota; kingdom Viridiplantae; phylum Streptophyta; class Magnoliopsida; order Poales; family Poaceae; genus Triticum; species Triticum dicoccoides. The sequence goes on along the minus strand of NC_041381.1, from coordinate 545,042,527 downwards.
AATGAACAAGGGGGTTTTGCTTCCCTGGCACTTCTGAAGATAGCATTGAGTCTTCATCAGTGTCAACGATCACAACGTCGGAACATCATCTACCGAGAGGGGACAGATACCAGCAACAGAGAAGAAATACAATCAATGCAATGCACAATATGATGCATGCTCATGACATGGCAATATGAGTGTGTTGGCCTAATGCAACTACAACCAGATGGATTTGGGTCATATTGAGCCAAAGGTTCAACCCCAAATTCAAATTATGAATTCAAATAGTGCCTTATCATGTTTTGCACTAAAAAGCAAGGTTAAGTTGTTTAAACATGCATGAAACCAGTGCAGATGGATAGATTGGATTTTTCTGATCATTTTTCATATATAATTTATCTCATTTGGAGTTACGGTTGATTTTTTTATGATTTTTAGAAGTTTTGGATATTTTCTGGAATTTCCTGTATAAGAATAATTCCAATAAATGCTTTATTGCGTCAGCAGTGCATCAGGGTGACGTCAGCGGTCAACGGGGCTGGTCCAGGTCAAACTGACCTGTGGGCCCCACTGGTCAGTGACCTAGTGCCAGTTAGTTACACAGACATGTGGGCCTGGTCAACGTCCACGTCAGCGAGGTCAACGCCGACGCGTGGGGCCACTGTGATTAACTTAAACTAAACAGGAGTTAACCCGGGGTTAGTTAAGGGCATGGGGCCCATATGTCACTGAGAGAGGGCTTAATTAGCAGGGTCATTAGCCCCTAATGATGGAGCCACGTCAGCACGTCGGAGACCAGCCAGCGGCGACCACAGAACATGGCGGGGGCATGCTGGACTTGCGATAGAAGCGTCGGTTTAGCATGCCGAGGGCACCAGGGCATAGCCCTTGCTCTTGCGCATCCAGAGAGCCAAGTGGGAGGGGCTGGGGTCGAACGAGCTCAGTGGAGTTGAGCTCGTGGCGGCGGCCGGCATTCGGGAGTGGTCGAGTACGGTGCTAGAGGGCATGGGAGGGGGAGCTACTGGTGGCTGCAGGTTCCTGGAGGCACGCGGAGCACGCTGGTGTGCTCGGACACGGGCTGCAGTGCCCATGGCCTCGTCTGCACCATCGCCGGCGGCGAGGAGCTCATGGCTTCGGTGGAAACGGCGGCTGTAGGATGAATTAGGCGACGGGGTATGCGGGAAACGGTGCAGAGGCTCACCGCGGTTCTTCTGGTGCTGCTAGAGAGGCACGGGAGACACGGGGTCCGGCGGAACGTCGGCGGGGATCTCCGGCACCCGAGGACGGAGACGGCGGCGCTGGCGGCGTCCAGGGGCTTCTGGCGCCGTGCGGCTTGGTGAGAAGGAAGAGGGGGACCAGGCCGAGCTCGTAGGCCGATTGGGGGAGCGAGGTGGATACGGTGGACACGGCGACGGCGAATGGTGGCGACGAGCGCGCTCGGGTGTTCGCGGGAGGGAGAAACAGAGGAGGGGGAGGAGCAAAGAAGAGTGAGGGAGAGAGGCAGGGAGGTGCGTGGCACCACCAGAGAAGGGCAGGGCGTCGAGGGGGAGCGGCAAGTAGGAGGTGGCCGGGGCGCGTGTGCGCGCACGGTGGCCACACGCCCTCCTGCCCACTGGTAGGAGGTTGAAGACAGTAGGAGAGAGGAAGAGGTGGGCTAGGCCGAGCTGGGCCGGTCCTGTTGGGCCACCAGGTAAGTGGACCAGGTGAGTACTGTTTCTTTTAGTTTTTCTGTGCTGTTTCCCTTTTTATTTTATTTTGCCACTGTTTTCAAATTCAAAATAATTTCAAACAGTGCCAAAACATTCTGAAATATTTTATGTTACCTCTCTGGACTATTCCAAAAGTACATAAAACATTTCAAAGCATTTGAAAATATATTCATTATATATTATGAATATATCCCCAAATTCAAATAGATTATTGATTTAAATTCAGAGACCAAATAATTCCGTAAAAATGTTCCAGAATTTTGGTTTGATATATAACTCTTGCCAAAATTCACAAAACTATTTTTAGGGCATTTTGGATTCACAGAATGCAATTTAAAGGGTGCTTGCCCTTCTTTTAATTAGATTTTGAGGTTTCAACAATCCTCAATTCAAGTTTCAGAAATTTAGACATGATGCAGGATGCTCTCAAATGCAACTAATACAAGCAAAGTCTAGGGTTGTGACAACTCACCCCCACTATACAAGAATCTCGCCCCGAGATTCAAGACGTGAGGTAAGAAGACAGAGGGGACACGAAGCTAACACGATCTTCATGATCCAATTTCCCTTCTTGAGGATGTTGATTCATTGCTTCAAATTTATCTTGACGTCTTGCCTTGAGAACTACAACCAACATGACCACGAGTAGAAGGAAGAAGTTTAGAAGAATCGATATTCTTGAGGTTCGAGCAACTTAGGATCATCTTAATGATCATAAGATTAGCTCACGGAATAAGACATGAAAACATCTCTGGAGCTGAGAGGCAAAACATGCATCAGGAGCGACAGAAGAAACAATTTGACTAGGGTTTCAAAGTAGCGAGGGAAATTGCCATGATTCCAAAATGGGGCACCTCAGGGGAGGTGACTCGAAGAACTGTTCCCTGAAGTGGCAAAAGAATTACTTTTGATCCATAGATCATTGAAACTCTTCATACCATCTTAAGGCAATTGATAACTGATCGTTTGAAAGATCTCGAAGAAATGGCATACTCAGACTAGGATGGATGATGTGGACTACCATGTAGAAGACAACGCAATGGATGACTTTTGCTTGTCACTGGAAATGAATGGGACCCATGACAGGACCACTTTTGAAGATGATCCTGGACAGCAACTGCTGAGAAGGACAACCCATGGAAAATTGGCCCGATGAGGTGCAAGCTGGGAACAACATGCAGATGTTGGAAATGTTCCAACCATCATATCTACCTGAGATTCAGATCTGGTTGGAAACAAGATATTTTAGACAGCATGTCTGGAAAAGAAAGTTTGCAACACAAACAAATGAGACGGAGTTGCGAGATTCTCGGGAATGAACTATGATAGCAAGCTCCAAAACATGAGCTGGTTCTACTACAAACCTATGAACACGCTGTCCAAGACAAGCATGACCATGTAGTAGTCTTATAATGAAACACTATCGAGTTCAGGTTAGGATCCATCATCAAGGATTTCGAAATCTTTACGCGCGCTAGACTTCTTTTCCTTAAACAAGTCAACCAGTGGCTTGAAGTGCTAGGGAACATATGGAATGAAGGTTGCAAGTCTCCAAACCACAGGATACTTCGCACATATGCGTGAATGACTTGGGATGATTCCAGGGAAGCAAAAACAATCTTTCTCGAACTCACGGCGGCATCTTGCACCAAATGCACATGAATTCGAGGAAGTCACTTCTTACATCCGAACATATGCTTCATGAGCTAGCATGAACAAATGTTTTAAAAAGTTTCCAACACTAGCTTAATGTTCAACAAAACTATGGAGAGGACAAGGATGTTGTCGATGGGCTCAACAGCAATTCATCCAAATTCCCATGGATATGGAATTCCATAACTATGTGAACAAGGTGATAGTATTGGTCAGACCCAAAAGATATAATGGTGTATGCTCGAGGAAAATTCATGAGTAAGACAACATTACGAACATCATTGGTTCTGATTTGATTTGAGTATAGCCCATACTCAAATCAAAGTTTTAGCAAGACAATAGCTCCAACAACTGGTCACGAGGATCAATTGATGAAGATACCATGTTTCTTCAACACGCAGGCAAAAAGATATCCCTTAATTGAACTAAACCAGGCAAGCTTTTATCTTCCATCTCTCCAAGTTCTTGTTTGGCTTAACCAACTAGCTCAGGGGTATCCAACACAGATTCTTGGAGAAAAGTGGTTTATTGGAAAACCAACTTGATCACGAGCTCAACATAATAGTCAGGGGACAACCTGGTGATACTTCCGAGAAGATATTTGGAAAATCATGAACCACCGATATGTTACTAAGCTCGAGAACAATCTTGCTTTTCAGGGCAAGACGATATGATCAAAATAAGCAAGGGACTGAATAATCCTAACTCATTGATCAAAGAGTGCACCAGAAATAAGGACTAGGTAGCACGATCAATCTTAGAATGATGATCCCATAACCAACACACTAAGAATGAGATTTTCGTCCATTAACTACCAAGCAACGAATTGCTAGGAGTATAGATTTCACACATCACGATTCACTTGTTGGTATTCCGGTTGCAACAACACGGGGACCGAGAAATGAATACGAGGGCGAGAAGTATCACTACGTCAAGAATTCATAAGAGGTGGTGCAATCCTCTTGACATTCCTGACATAAAGTGGGTAATACTTCAGGGTAGAATAGAACAAAAGCTGGATTAGTATTTGATCTGCGGAGTACGACTGCTTTGACCCAATCCTGGAAATGGACAAGGTACTGGAGTTTGTTTCTCCTAGTCATTCTGGAATAGAATGACTTGACGGACCACAAGAGTAATAGGCATCGATGGACGAATGCACACATTCTCTTGACTATCAATTGATAGATGAAGATCAGAAGACATCTAAGGAGGAACAACTCATGGAACATATAACTTTCTGAGTTGTGGATGCATAGATTAATATGTCGAACGGGTTCAACACATTTCTTCTGGATAACCCATGCAAAGAAGGTAGAACTGGTAGAATCACAATTATGAATGGAGAACTCATCGAGGGCACTCCTGTTGTGATCTTTTGATCCAACAAACTTCTGCCATAAGTGGTTCATAGTATTTGGAAGAAGGAAATACCACGGACCTCGAGGACTAATGCAAAGGTTACTAATATCCTAAAGGAACGAGCAAAGACTATCAACATGAGGTAAGTAGGGTGAGTCTCGGGTTCAAAACCCAGAAGTAGAATACCTACTACTAAGTGGCATCACGGGATGCTTTCGAGAATAAAGGCCAGAATCATCACACTGGGAACACATAACATGGCTAAATTACTAGGTGACTCCCTAAAACACCTAGGGTCATAATAATAGCTCCAACATATATGTCAAGGCAATAAATTACCTCAACGCACCGGTTAGTGTGCTTATTCTGACCATAAAGGACATCGGGAACGGAAAGAAAGGATTTGCAAATGCATCAGACTATTCGGAAACCTGGGATGACTCGGACAGCATAACGGCTGTAAATGCTCAGAAAAGGTTTGAGACATTCACAAGGATTTACATAGTCACTTAACAACATCATATCAAGGTTCTGGATCAACTGAGAACATACTAAAAGTAGTAGAAACTGAACCGAGGCTTTGAAACTAACAATTCTATAAGTCTATGGATTAGTAACACGTCATCCTGATAGATAGATGAGAAGGCCTAGTTCTTAATCCCCGTAGAAGAGAAGAGGATGACTCAGATCAGAAGGCCATGAGGTATAAGGAGTAAAAAGAGCCTTACGTTCCATCCCACAATCAATTCCCTTACATAACTAAAGCATTTCTAGACTCAACTTCGACCAGTTTGGCTTGGTAATCCTACAGGCAGTCAGGCTCTGATACCAAAGCTGTCAGGACCCCGACTCAATGCCACATCGATCTAGCATGTAACACCTCATATCACTTTGCGGCCTCACGCACGGTATTCCCACGGGTGTCGCCTTACCTTTCCCCGGGACCGTTTGCGCCTTTTGGCACACGTATATGATAGTGTCGCTAGCATCCATATGATAAGGAGCCCGGGCTGACATGGCTAGTCGTAAACCCAAAGTGGCACAAACTTATAGGGATAGGCATCCATGACCCAACATCGAACGTGTCGGTCATCAGCGAGTGAATCCAGGCTGTAGCACTGGGCTAGTAGGACTCCGGTGAACCGGGCTGTAGCAGGCTAACAGGACTCCGGTATTCATCGCGTGACATTTCCCCGAAGGGACAGACACAGGAACGAAGAAGGACACATGCCGGCCAGCCTAAGTGTTCCGGAGCAGTAGCAAGCTACCATGGCTCAGTGGAAGCACTAGGAGACATTTCCCGGTAAGAGAGGCTACTAAGGATAAACAACTAGATAGTCAGATCCCACACATATCAAGCATTTCAATAACATACACACAATATGCTCGATATGTACAAATACAACATGGCATCACAACATGACTCTACGACTCAAGTATTTATTCATTTGGCTCCGAGGTGCGAGATATTACAAACATGGGTCTCATGACCCAACATTCAGAGCATACAAGTCAAAGCACAAGCGGAAGCTTAACATGTCTGAGTACAGACATCTACAAATGAAAAAGGCTTAGAAGCCTGACTATCTACTAGATCCTGCCGAGGGCACAATATCGTAGCTGAGGTAACAATCTAAACGTCGAAGTCCACGCGGAACTACTAACGAGACTGACGTCTCTCTGCAAAAACATAAAATAGGCAAACGTGAGTACAAATGTACCCAGCAAGACTTACATCAGAACTAACTACATATGCATCATTATCAGCAAAAGGGATGGTGGGGTTTAACTGCAGCAAGCCAGCTTTGACTCGGTGGCTATCCTGAACTACGACTGCAAGTAACTCTTTTGAGGTGGCGCACACGAGTCCACATATTCACCATATCAATACACCACTATGGATCCGCTCCTGTCTCCCTATGAGAACGCCATCCATAGCACTCACGCTTATCTTGCGTATTTTAGGGTATCCACTTTCACTTGTATATGAACTGTTATAGGCAACCCAGAAGTCCTTTACCGCGGACACGGCTATTCGAATAGATGATGTTAACCCTGCAGAGGTGTACTTCTTCATACATGTTTCCACCACTTAGCGTCCGCACACGACATGTGCTCGGCAGACTTCAAGCGGAAGCCGACGTGGGTGTAGACCACGACCTACCTAAACACTCAAGTCTCTAGTCCAGGTTTATCGCCTATTCGGGTTCCATCCGCGAGGAGATCCGGCCGGAGTTTCGCTCACAGCCCCAAACGATGTGTGCAGGGTTCCCGAGACACCAAACGGGCGCTCGGTACACCGTGCCACGTGCCTACCGCATCACAGCCCACCCCTCCGGTCAGCGCTGCACACGGCCTCCAGCATACTACAAACACCAGAAACTACTTGCAACTCCTGGACAGAGGACAAGGGTGATTAAGAAGTCGAGCGGGGTCATATTTCAGGGCCCAATGCATGGTAGTAGCTGAATCATGGATCACAAACACAAAACTCAGTTCCCGAGGACGGCTTCAATGAGACAACCCACCATGTACTCCTACATGGCCTCTCACCGATACCTTTACCAAATCGTGTTCACACACTTAGCTCACACCCAGTAGGACATGTTCACACACCTCTGATTCATCCCGGATGAATCAGACCTGATACAACTCTAAGCAATAGCAGGCATGACAAACAAGCATGAATGAGTAGGCACATCAGGGCTCAAACAACTCCTACTCATGCTAGTGGGTTTCATCTATTTACTGTGGCAATGACAGGTCATGCAGAGGATAAAGGGGTTCAGCTACCGCAGCAAGTAACAGAAGAATTGTTGTTGTCCTAATGCAGTAAAATAGAGCAGGAGCGAGAGATTAGGATTGTATCGGAATGAACAAGGGGGTTTTGCTCGCCTGGCACTTCTGAAGATAGCATTGAGTCTTCGTCAGTGTCAACGATCACAACGTCGGAACATCGTCTACCGAGAGGGGACAGATACCGGCAACAGAGAAGAAATATAATCAATGCAATGCATAATATGATGCATGCTCATGACATGGCAATATGAGTGTGTTGGCCTAATGCAACTACAACCAGATGGATTTGGGTCATCTTGAGCCAAAGGTTCAACCCCAAATTCAAATTATGAATTCAAATAGTGCCTTATCATGTTTTGCACTAAACAGCAAGTTTAAGTTGTTTAAACATGCATGAAACCAGTGCAGATGGATAGATTGGATTTTTCTGATCATTTTTCATATATAATTTATCTCATTTGGAGTTACGGTTGATTTTATATGATTTTTAGAAGTTTTGGATATTTTCTAGAATTTCCTGTATAAGAATAATTCCAGTAAATGCTTTATTGCGTCAGCAGTGCATCAGGGTGATGTCAGCGGTCAACGGGGCTGGTCCAGGTCAAACTGACCTGTGGGCCCCACTGGTCAGTGACCTAGTGCCAGTTAGTTACACAAACATGTGGGCCTGGTCAACGGCCACGTCAGCGAGGTCAACGCCGACGCGTGGGGCCACTGTGATTAACTTAAACTAAACAGGAGTTAACCCAGGGTTAGTTAAGGGCGTGGGGCCCATATGTCAGTGAGAGAGGGCTTAATTAGCAGGGTCATTAGCCCCTAATGATGGAGCCACGTCAGCACGTCGGAGACCAGCCGGCGGCGACCACAGAACACGGCGGGGGCATGCCAGACTTGCGCTAGAAGCGTCGGTTTAGCGTGCTGAGGGCACCAAGGCATAGCCCTTGCTCTTGCCATCCAGAGAGCCAAGTGGGAGGGGCTGGGGTCGAACGAGCTCGCCGGAGTTGAGCTCGTGGCGGCGGCCGGCGTTCGGGAGTGATCGAGTACGGTGCTAGAGGGCATGGGAGGGGGAGCTACTGGTGGCTGCAGGTTCGTGGAGGCGCGCGAAGCACGCTGGTGTGCTCGGACACGGGCTGCAGTGCCCATGGCCTCGTCTGCACCATCGCCGGCGGCGAGGAGCTCACGGCTTCGGTGGAAACGACGGCTGTAGGATGAATTAGGCGATGGGGTATGCGGGAAACGGTGCAGAGGCTCACCGCGGTTCTTCTGGTGCTGCTGGAGAGGCAGGGGAGACACGGGGTCCGGCGGAACATCGACGGGGATCTCCGGCACCCGAGGACGGAGACGGCGGCGCTAGCGGCGTCCAGGGGCTTCCGGCGCCGTGCGGCTTGGTGAGAAGGAAGAGGGGGACCAGGCCGAGCTCGTAAGCCTATCGGGGGAGCGAGGTGGATACGGTGGACACGGCGACGACGAATGGTGGCGACAAGCGCGCTCGGGTGTTCGCGGGAGGGAGAAACAGAGGAGGGGGAGGAGCGAAGAAGAGTGAGGGAGAGAGGCAGGGAGGTGCGTGGCACCACCAGAGAAGGGCAGGGCGTCGAGGGGGAGCGGCAAGCAGGAGGTGGCCGGGGCGCGTGTGCGCGCACGGCGGCCACACGCCCTCCTGCCCACTGGCAGGAGGTTGAAGACAGTAGGAGAGAGGAAGAGGTGGGCTGGGCCGAGCTGGGCCGATCCTGTTGGGCCACCAGGTAAGTGGACCAGGAGAGTACTGTTTCTTTTAGTTTTTCTGTTCTGTTTCCCTTTTTATTTTATTTTGCAACTGTTTTCAAATTCAAAATAATTTCAAACAGTGCCAAAACATTCTGAAATATTTTATGTTACCTCTCTGGACTATTCCAAAAGTACATAAAACATTTCAAAGCATTTGAAAATATATTCATTATATATTATGAATATATCCCCAAATTCAAATAGATTATTGATTTAAATTCAGAGACCAAATAATTCCTTAAAAATGTTCCAGAATTTTGGTTTGATATATAACTCTTGCCAAATTTCACAAAACTATTTTTAGGGCATTTTGGATTCACAGAATGCAATTTAAAGGGTGCTTGCCCTTCTTTTAATTAGATTTTGAGGTTTCAACAATCCTCAATTCAAGTTTCAGAAATTTAGACATGATGCAGGATGCTCTCAAATGCAACTAATACAAGCAAAGTCTAGGGTTGTGACATCATACCATGAACATTACTCAATATTCCCTATATGTATGCTTGTTTTTGTGGATCTATAATCCACTGTGTAGGGAAGCAGCCCAGGTTTGCACTTTGTCATCTCCTGTTTTATCTTACTGACGTGGCTGATGATATGAACAACATGCACATTAACCAAAATAAATACAATGGTTGTCTTTACCCTTCATCTATGCTTGTTATGTTGACATGGTAATCCAGTAGTGTGGTGAAGCTCCCCGCATTATGAACAAAGCCAAATTATGCTATTAATATTTTGAACTTACTCTTTATTTTCTAATTTGAAATTGGATGGAATTGACAGCACAGTTATCATCTTTGTTTATATACGTGCAAAACTTGTCATCTCTCTGCTTGTTTCAGGGTGATATGCCTGATGGCATGCACAAGTCTGCTGAAGGCTGTGAGACAAACCCAACATGTATTGCAGCAAACAAGGCAAAACATCTTGAAGATAGCGAGACAACCCCAAAGTCTTGTCTTGATGCAGTGTTCAAGTTACTTGAGACTATTGGGGAACGTAGTAATTTCAAAAAAATTCCTACGCACATGCAAGATCATGGTGATGGTATAGCAACGAGAGGGGGAGTGTATCTTCATACCCTTGAAGATCGCTAAGCGGAAGCGTTTATCAACGCGGTTGATGTAGTCGTACGTCTTCACGATCCGACCGATCCAAGTACCGAACGCACGGCACCTCCGAGTTCTGCACACGTTCAGCTCGATGACGTCCTCGCCTTCTCGATCCAGCAAGACAGGCGAAGTAGTAGATGAGTTCCGGCAGCACGACGGCGTGGTGACGGTGTTGGTGAAGAACAATTTCCGCAGGGCTTCGCCTAAGCGCTACGGAAACTATGACGGAGGATAAACTAGAGGGGACGGGGTTGCCGGCACACGGCTTGGTGTTTCTTGATGTGTCTTTGGTGCTAGCCCTACCCCTCTATTTATATGTTGAGCCTTGGGGTCGAAACTTGGAGTAAAAGCCTCCACAAAGTCGGTTTCACCCGAAAGGCAAGAGTCCTTCTCGGACTTCAGGGCCAGACGCCAGGGTTCCCAGCGTCTGGACCCAGACGCCAGGGACCCTGGCGTCTGGCCTCTGGACTCCGCAAAACTTCCTTTTGCGCTTTCCAAAAACCTTGTGTGCTTTCCTCTTTGGCCCAAATAACGTGTTCTCGTACCCAAACATTTCGGGAAACATCCGAAACCCCTTCCGGTGAATTCCGAAACCCTTCCGGAGATCAAACACTATTATCCCATATATCAAACTTTATCTCCGGACCATTCTGGAGTTCCTCGTCATGTCCATGATCTCATCCGGGACTCCGAACAACATTCAGGTACCAACATGCATAACTCATATAATACTATATCGTCAACGAAACATTAAGCGTGCGGACCCTACGAGTTCGAGAACTATGTAGACATGACCGAGACACATTTCCGGTCAATAACCAATAGCGGGACCTGGATGCCCATATTGGCTCCCACATATTCTACGAAGATCTTTATCGGTCAAACCGCATAACAACATACGTTGTTCCCTTTGTCATCGGTATGTTACTTACCCAAGATTCGATCGTCGGTATCCAATACCTAGTTCAATCTCGTTACCGGCAAGTCTCTTTACTCGTTACGTAATGTATCATCCTGTAACCAACTCATTGGTCACATTGCTTGCAAGGCTTATAGTGATGTGCATTACCGAGAGGGCCCAGAGATACCTCTCCGACAATCGGAGTGACAAACCTAATCTCGAAATATGCCAACTCAACATGTACCTTCGGAGACACCTGTAGTACTCCTTTATAATCACCCAGTTACGTTGTGACGTTTGGTAGCACCCAGAGTGTTCCTCTGGTAAACGGGAGTTGCATAATCTCCTAGTTACAGGAGCATGTATAAGTCATGAAGAAAGCAATAGCAACATACTAAACGATCAAGTGCTAGGCTAACGGAATGGGTCATGTCAATCACATCATTCTCCTAATGATGTGATCCCGTTAATCAAATGACAACTCTTTTGTCCATGGCTAGGAAACTTAACCATCTTTGATTCAACGAGCTAGTCAAGTAGAGGCATACTAGTGACATTATGTTTGTCTATGTATTCACACATGTATTATGTTTTCGGTTAATACAATTCTAGCATGAATAATAAACATTTATCATGATATAAGGAAATAAATAATAACTTTATTATTGCCTCTAGGGCATATTTCCTTCAGAGACTAGCAGTCAAACAAGCTCACAGAATTCGTTGTCTGAATCAGTTCAACTTCTTCAGTCCCAAGTTCTAGCAGAAAGGCATTCTGCAACTCAACTTCGACTTGAAGTCCTATCTCTAAGAAAGATTGCGGGGAACACCAATGAGAACCTCATTGCTAAATAGCTACACCTGGAAGCTATGACCAACATGCTAGGCCGGTTTCACAACCTTGCTCAGCAGCTTGCGCAGCAGTTCCCGCGCAATGCTAACCTTTCTTGAACTGTCTTGGAAGTGGTCTCGGTTCAGTATTATTTTGTTACGCTGCAATGGTGCCCAGTTTTTGTAATCTGCTTCTTCGTTGCGCTTTATGATCACTGGTGGCGAACTTTGATGCCTAGTGGATGTAATATACCATAAATCCTTTATTGTATAGTGTAGGTTTATTCTAAGTTACTATGCCATAATTTCTTTATTGTATAGAGTAGGTTTGTTCTTAATTCCTACTTGTTACTGCCATCATTCGCTATCTGAAAAAAATCTGATGTAGTCGACCGGGCCTAAACATTCGCCTCTAACGGGCCTGGTTTTTAGCGGGCCACAATTGGGCCGGCCTGCATCTTTCTTGGGCCCGAATGATTGGGGCCTTCACACTTTGCGCCAGGCCCACAACTTACTCCGGTCTATATTCGGCCCAAATTTTAGTTGGGCCTTTTGTGGACCCAGCGCTTAGTTTGGTCCAGGTAGCGTTGGGCCATTAACAGGCTGAATATTCTACTGGCCTGTTACGGCCCAGAAGAAACCATGGGCCTTTAGCACGAAAAAATGCATGTTGGGCCTCAACTTTCACTAGTCATCGACGGGCCTTCAGCAGGCTGAAATGTAGACCGGGCCTTTTTTGGCCCAGTTATATGGCAGACCGTTACCAGGCCGAAACATATCTCGGGCCTTAGTTGGCCCACTGATATCATAGGCCTTTACGAGGCCGAAAGCTTAGTACAAGCATCAATGAGCTGAATTATACGAGAAGCCTTTAACAGGCCCAAAGTCACGTTGGGCTGAACTGTTGCCACCTTTATCACGGGCCGTTAGTGGGCCGGATGTCGCGTCAGACCATATATGGCCCATGGGCAGCACAAGCCATTCCCAGGCCGAAAGACACACCCGGGTGAAATGGGCCCATGTCTACATCGGGCCTCTAACATGCCGAAAGTCACTAGGCTGTAATTGGGCCCAAATACTAGGCGAAAAATTAATGGGCCAGATCTGGCTTCGGGTCGTAAATGGGCCTTTATTACACAGGCCGTTATTGGGCTGGCCCACTAGTACCAGAGTAAGTACTACGGGCATTTGACTGGGCCGACCTTTTTAACCTATATGGGCCTCTGTTGGGCCCTGCCACGTGTCGACGTATCATAGGCATGTCTCCTCCAATGGACGGGCGACATCTGGCCCACCGAGGAGCAGACACGTGTTTTCTCTGGCCAATGAGAATTTTACACATGGAAAATCACCATTGGTCTGGGCTGTTAACGGGTTATCGGATCCAAAATCAGACCCGATAGCTTAACAGCGAGCCGTTACAGTGGATGTCATGTATCGGTCACCCTTGGCGAAAGCACTTCTATGACGCGTGATTTATCGTCATGGAAGTGGAACCTTCCGTGATGATAATTTTGGTATGTCATGGAACACTTCTACGACAGGACAGACATGACTATCTTGATTCTGTCATAAAATCGTCATGGATATACATGCATGATAGAAAACATGACCTACTGTGACAAACACGTACCATCACATAAGTGTATTTTTTGTAGTGTAGGGAAGAAAGGAGGGTAGTGGCTATGGGTGAGCGAGTGAAAGGGGGTGAGGCTAGATTTGGCGTTGGGATGGCGCGTAGATTTCTCATCTCCCGCCATCCCCCCTCGCCCTCGCCTCGCACCTGCACGTGTGACCTCGCGCCGCACTCAGCCTGGCTCGCGAGAAACTGCCGATCCAAGCGTTTCCAGCGAGTCAGGCTCTGGGCTGCTTTGAGAAGCGTGTAATGTAGGCCCAACAGTGAAACCAGACAACCAAACAGGTCTCTTTCCTTCCCCGTGCGGGCCTGATTGGGCTTGATGCGAGCAACCAAACACGCCCAAAACCCTCGCTGAGAGGGACAGGACTGCACCACATTGGCAGGAGAGCTCCTCTTCGGCGCCCTCAGTGCCACTTAGGCAACTGGGTGCTCGAAGGTGAGCCATAGTGGGCTGGCCCAGGATCGGTCGCGTCCAGCAAGTTAAAAAAACGCGAAGAAAACACTATAATTCTACAGGAGATGGGATTCGAACCCGCACGGGAACGTTGTTTAAAGGCTTAACGCATTAACCACTCCACAACAATCAATCTCACGTCTAATAAGTGAAACCGGAGCTATTTTACCATTGTTTCCGTCCCAGTTAGGATTTTCGAAAAAAGAAAACATAAATATGAAACAGAATTCACGATATATAAAACATTCATCGATTTTTAAATATGAATTCACAAATTTCCTAGAAAAAGTTCACAAAATCGAAAAGAGTTCACTAGATTTCGAAAAAAGTTCATCGAAACTTTAAAGAACAATTCACGTATTTGAAAAAATTTCATCAATTCAGAAAAAAGAAAGTTCCCGAATTTGAAGAAAGTTCACCAGATTCTGAAAAAAAGTTCACTGGTTTGAAAAAAGTTCATCAAATTTGATAAAAGAAGTTCACAAATTTGAAAAAAGTTCATCGATTTTGAAAAATCATTCACGGATTTTCCGAAAAAGTTCATGGATATGAAAAAATTTCATCAATTTTGAAAGAAGTTCATCAAATTTGAAAAAAAAATTCATTTGATTTGGAAAAAAAAGTTCACTGAATCGGAAAAATGTTCATCGAATTAAAAAAAAAGTTCATCACAAATGAGAAAAAAGTTCATCAGATTTGAAAAAGGTTGAACGAAATAAAAAGATAGTTCATCAAAATTTCAAAAAAATCAAACTTGACAAAAAGTTCATCGATTTTCCAGAAGAAATTCATGAACAAATAAAATTTCCCGAATTTGATAAAAGAAAGGAAAAAACCGGCAGAAAAAGAAAAAGCCAAGGAGAAAAGAGAAAGGTGAAGAAGCATGTGAGTAATCGCAAAGAGGTGTAGTGGTCGATTGGTTGTCGCATCGTGCCATGAACTGCTGGGCCGGCCCATATGTGCGAGGGGGTGTGCGCCCGTTAGGAAAATGAATAGTATCGGGCGCTAAAGGCGCCGAATAGAATAGGATTGGCCATTGGCAGCCACCGCGAGAGAGTTTTTCAGAGATTCACGACCGGCCGCCCGCGAGGTCGTATGGAAAAATAATACTGTATGTCGCAACAGCCAAGATCACATCAGCGACTCACAACCTGCAGTTAAAAACCTCGCTATTCCTACAGTCCTACGAGAAACATCAACAGTACAGACCCTCGATGGATACCCTCCTACAACTGGATGGTGACGCCCCTGGCTCCCATGCCGGCGAGCCGCTGCTCCGCGGTGCCCATCTCCCTCTCGCCGCCGGCGCCCCTGGACACGTCGTGCCGCGTGGCGTCGAACTTCTCGCCGTCGCCCCACAGCGCGTAGGCCTCCTCCCCGTGCGCGGCGTCGTCGCCGATCATGAGCTGGTCGTCGGGCATCCGGAGCGGCACGAACAGCCCGATGCCGAGCAGGATGAGCGTGGTGACCACGAGGTTCCACACGATCACGAACGCCGCGCCGGCCAGCTGCTTGCCCACCTGCTTGATGCCGCCGCCGTAGAAGGCGCCCTTGGGCCCCGGCACCGAGGACTCCATCGTCATCAGCTCCGGTGTGGCCAGGAGCCCCGTGAGGATGCCGCCGAGGAGCCCCGCCACGGCGTGCGTGTGGAAGACGGCCAGGGTGTCGTCCACCTTCATCAGCAGCGCCGACTTCTTGTGCAGGATCATCATGGTGAACCACGGCACGCTGCCGGCGAAGATGCCCATGACCACGGCCGCCCACGTCTGCACCAGCCCTGTACGTAGATTAATGAAGAAATTTCATGTCAAAACGCAATGAACTACTGTTGTTACGTTGGTGTGGACTTGTTACCGTACGAGCTGTCTATTTGACTTTTTTGTGCTAGTACTCCACGACAACACATTGATTGATCAATTGCGACCTCACATTTCTATAATCTCAATAAGCTAGCAGTACCAATTAATTAGCGAGGAAAAGCCCGTCTACTCCTGCGATCCGTACGTGCGTGCAAGGAGATGTTTGGTACCTGCGCCGGGGGTGATGCAGACGAGGCCGGTCATCATGCCCTGGACGGCGCCGATGACGGACGGCTTGCCGAAGAAGATGACGTCGAGGCAGGTCCAGGTGAGGAGGCTGGTCGCCGCGCTGACGTTGGTGTTGAGCACGGCCACGGACGCCGTGATGTTGGCGGCGTAGGGCGCGCCGCCGTTGAACCCGGCCCACCCCATCCACAGCAGCCCGCCGCCGGCGATCATGAGCAGGATGTTGTTCGGGGAGAACCGCTCCCGGTCGCTCTTCAGCCTCGGGCCCACCTGCCAGCCACAGTGTGGTCAGTGAGAAGCCGTGAACACACCAAAGTCGGATAACGCGACAGACAGCGACGCTGGATATTTGTAGCCGGTGTAACCGTGACCCGCCAGAGATTAAATTGGGCGTTCCGTCCAGTACTAGTTCAAGTTGCCACACACAGTGATTGGGACCCGGAGCAACGGCACCCACCACGAAATGGAGCGCCGCAAGTCTTGGGCGCTGCCATCAACGACGCCCACAGGCACAGGCCAGCCGAAGCAAACGACGCGGTCCAACTGGTTCACACGTTCCATGAGGCAAAGCGGTTTTTCTTGGACCCCTTTTCCGGGTGCCTGCAGCTATCAGCGAAATACTTGTGCTCGTATCATGTGACCGCCCAAAGACAGAAAAGAAAGTCTATAACCACTCGCGCTAATTTCTTCCGACATGGGTTATTTTTAGAAATCTTCCAACGTTACTTTGAAGAACATGTATCTATCCCAGCAAATTTCCGGTCCAGACATCAGTAGAACTGTATGGCTGTACTTTATTCTGTGTTGTCATGTGTATTCCCACGGTGGCATGGCAATGGCATCCATCCACATCGCTGTGCACGGTCAAACTACTTGGCTAGCAACGACTGGCTGCTACCACCTAACACGTTAGCCGAACCCGATCGAGACGCCGGGCGGAGCACTGGCCGCCGCGCCGAACACGCAGGCTCACGCCTCGCCGTTCTGACATGCAGGGGAAACAACGAAGGAAGCTGCGCACGTACCCAGTAGGCGGCGGTGAAGCCGGCGATGCCGGAGGAGAGGTGGATGACGTAGCCGCCCGAGTAGTCGATGACGCCCCAGTGGTAAAGGAAGCCGCCGCCCCAGAGGCTGAAGGCGCCGACGGTGTAGGAGAGCATGAGCCAGAGCGGCGTGAAGGCCATCCAGGCCTTGATGTTCATGCGCCCCAGCACGGAGCCCGCCAGCAGGATGAGCGTGATGGCGGCGAACTCGAACTGGAACATCACCAGCGTCGCCTCCGGGTAGAAGGGCTCCACGAGCGGCGTGCTCCCCCGCTCCGTCGCCGACAGCTTGGCGCGGCCGACGAGGTAGTCCTGCGTCAGCGCCACGCCCGCCTTGCCCCAGAAGGGCAGCAGCCGCTCGCCGAACGCCATGCGGAACCCCACCAGCACCCACACCAGGAGCGAGGAGGCGTAGGCGTAGAGCGCCATGAAGGCGGAGTTGACGGCCCACTTCTTCTTCACGATGCTGCCGTAGAGGACCACCAGGCCCGGCATGGACTGGATGCCCACGAACGTCGCCGCCGTCAGCTGCCACGCGTTGTCACCCTTGTTCAGCCAGTCCGGCACCGCCGGCGTGCTCGCCGCGTACGCCATCCCTCTCGACCGCGCGCTCTGTGCGGTGTGGTGTGATGCGGTGCCGTGCCTGTGCCGGGGGAGAGGAGACGCGAGTCTGGTGGCCCGCTGCTTGGCAACCAGCGAGGCAGCGCGCGCGCTCGCGTTTAATAGGATCGATCGTCCAGTTGAATAGATATCTGGATCAAGAATTTCTGTCCGACGTGTCAACTGCACGTGGCTTCCAGTCCCACACGTCATTCCCAGACGGGCGATATTTTTTATATCTTGTACTACTCCCTCCGTTCTGAATTACTTGTCGCACGTATGGATATATCTAGATGTATTTTAGTTCTAGATAAATCCATCTTAGCGACGAGTAATTTGGAACGGAGGAAGTACCTCTTTGTGATGGCCCTTCATGTTCTCACCATACCCACGATTTGTTTGTACAATTGCGTACTGTTTGGTTACTACTGGCAACAGCTAACTAATCAAGTGGGTGGTACTACGATTATCGTGTACGGGTTGGTGATGCGCATGAAGCGGCGAACGAGGGGAAGCCTCCGGGTCAACCCGGGCAGGCACGAATGGTCCATGGGACGTGGCGTGTTGCGTGGTGCATTTTTCATCCCTTATTTATCTCTCATTCTTCTTCTCTTCTTCTTCCAGATGTGACATGTCTTGGTTTCTTCCCAAGAAAACAATATAATTGAGGGCAGTCGTTTCGTTTCAAAACTTGGGATTGTCTTCGTCCGTATGCCCTGCTTCGTCAACTACTCGCGCACTCGGTTGAGGAGAATCTCAAAAGCAAAAAAAATAGACCCAAACATGTCCATTTCTCCCGTCAATCCCAGCATGAGATGGTTGGTGATAAGGTGCGACCAGTCGAGACCGACTAGAACGCCAGAAAAGGGAAATTAAATGGTAGGGGACTGGAAGACGTTGTAGGACACGAGGCAGGTGTACGAAGGAGCGCATTTCGTCGACCGGGTTTTGCTGACCTTGACTGAGATTCGAGGTCGAGGAGCACGCACCGTCGATTTTCTCAGCATCCGCGGAGCACTTGTCCCGAAGTTTACCTGACAATGACTGGTAGGCTTCGGTGTTCAGAGTTGTCGGCATCTAAATTTTCTAAACGGTAGTACTATGTTTCGGCAAATGGATTTGTGGGAACGATTCGCTAGCTAGTGGAGCAGTAGTAAAAAAATACTCCCTCTATCCGGAAATACTTGTCGGAGAAATGTCTAAAAACGAATGTATGTAAAATTAAAATACATCTAGATACATCCATTTCTCCGACGAGTATTTCCGGACGGAGGAAATACTAGCTGGAATATACTCCAAATCCATGTTCCCCAATCAGAATCAGAACTAGCTCTGATCATGATGACGCCGTTTGGAACCTTGGATCATGGGGAGTTGCCCAACTGCCAGGGAATCGTGCAGTGCATCTGAACACTGGTAGCCGGGTCAGCAGTGATATTCTTCTCTTCAGCAGCCAGATCCCGAAGCTCCATAGTGGACCTGACCGTATAGTGGCACTGAAAAGAACACAAATTAAAACAGAAGCTCCACGAAGTGGAGGCCACCTTTTGGTGTGCAACACAAGTTGCACATCGTCAACAGTTTTCTACTCCCTCCGTTTCTAAATATTTGTCTTTCTAGAGATTTCAAATGGACTACCACATACGAATGTATATAGACATATTTTAGAGTGTAGATTCATTCATTTTGCTCCGTATGTAGTCACGTGTTGAAATCTCTAGAAAGACAAATATTTAGGAACGGAGGGAGTAGCTATCACTTGAACTATACTCCCTCCGTTCCAAATTAGATGTCTTTCATTTGTCTAGAAACGGATGTACCTAGACACTATACAAGTATAGATGCATCCTAATGTGGACAAATGCAAGTCATCTAAATTCGAACGGAGGGAGTACAACAGTAGCTCCCTGTAAGGCAATTACTTCTAACTCATGGAGCGCATGAGTGCACGTTATGGCGAATGTCCAACAGAGCAGAGTAGCCAGTTTCATTCTTTCTTCTTTGTATGTTACACATCATGTACTCCCTCCATTCCAATGAATAAAACATGCACGTTTCCAAAGCCCAACTTTGATTATAAATTAGATCAATATAATATATTTGTGACTTCAAAGTTACATCATCGAAAACTTATTCTCAAAACGAATTCAACGATATATATTTACATATAGGCCCACTTGTTTGGGCTTTTTCCTGGCTTTTCCACTTCAGCCAAAAAACTCCTAAATAGGCGCTTTTGGCTTCAGTTTTTGACTTATGACTCAATATTGTTATATGATGGCATCAGCTAAAAGTCAAAGCCATAAGCCTCTAAATAGGAGTTTTATTTTTGGCTTTTAAGCTGAAGTGGAAAAGTCAGGAAAAGCCCAAACAAACAGGCCATAATCTATGTTTGATTGGTCCAATTTATGCACAAAGTTGAATTTTGGGATGCGAGCACACCTTATTCATTGGAATTGAGGGAGTAGTATAATCTACATGGCCGGGTGCACCATAACGCTGATCGGGCATGCTAGGTGCTGGGGGGGATATGTCCACCATCCCTCAATTGTGGACAAATTTCTGTCGATTGCCTGATACCACATGAAATGAACAAACTTCTTTTCCTCTGTCGAGGGACTAGAGGGCTAACATCCTGGATAGGCGAAAGCAAATCGAGCACCATAGCTTAAGTGGTACATGGGAAACATGTGCTAGTTTTATGATATGACAATAGTGGTAGCATAATTCCTTTAGGATTAACATTAAAACATTAGATAAAAAATTGGGGGCATGGGTAGCTACCACCATGGGTAGCAAATTATTTCCGTATATCTCAATCTCATGATTAGAACACCTAAACATATGTGAAAGATTACTAACCAGAATTGGTTGAGTCCATTAGCAGCAGCCCATGCTTGCTCCTTGGGATCTCCGGTAGTGAGGACATGGCTGGGAAGTGTTCGGAAACATTGCATGGGAAACAATTTTTTTCTACGCACACGCAAGATCTATCGAGGAGATGCATAGCAACGAGAGGGGAGAGTGTGTCTACGTACCCTCGTAGACCGTAGGCGGAAGCTTTTAGTAACGTGGTTGATGTAGTCGAACTTCTTCGCGATCCAACCGATCGAGTACCGAACGTACGGCACCTCTGCGTTCAACACACGTTCAGCTCGGTGACGTCCTCGCCTTCTTGATCCAGCAAGACGGGTGAAGTAGTGGATGAGTTCTGGCAGCACGACGGCGTGGTGACGATGATGGTGAAGCTATCTCCGCAAGGCTTCGTCTAAGCACTAGAAAATATGACCGGAGGTGTAAACGGTGGAGGGGGCGCCACACACGGCTAAGCAATTGTCGTGGTTGTGCTAGGCGCCCCCTCTCCCACATATATATAGGTGGGGGAGGAGGGAGCAGCCAGGAGGCGCCCCCAAGTAGGCCGAATCCTACTTGGGGTCCCTCCCAAGTGGCGCACCCTCCCCTTACCATATTTGTCAGAGGGGGGAAGGAAAGGGGAAGAGGGAAGGAAGGGGGAGGTCAAATCCCTCCTTTCCTTTCCCCCACTTGGGCGGCTGCCATGGGGGGTGCGCTAGCCCCTTTGTGGGCTGGTGTGCTCCCCTCTATTGGCCACTCGGGTACTCCGATGACCACCCGGTACACTCCGAAACACTTCCGATGTCCGAATACTATCATCCTATATATCAATCTTTACCTCTCAACCATTTCAAGACTCCTTGTCATGTCTTTGATCTCATCTAGGACTCCGAACAACATTTCGTCACCAAATCATATAACTCATATAACACTATATCGTCAACGAACGTTAAGGTGCGGACCCTACGGGTTCGAGAACTACGTAGACATGACCAAGACATGACTCCGGTCAATAACCAATAGTGGAACCTGGATACCCATATTGGTTCCTACATATTCTACAAAGATCTTTATCGGTTGAACCGTTATGACAATATACGTAATTCCCTTTCTCTATTGGTATGTTACTTGCCCGAGATTCAATCGTCGGTATTGCTATACCTAGTCCAATCTCATTACCGGCAAGTCTCTTTACTCGTTCCGTAATACAACATATTGTAACTAACTCATTAGTCACTTTGTTTGCAAGGCTTCTTATGATGTGTATTACCGAGAGGGAGCAGAGATACCTCTCCGATACTCGGAGTGACAAATCCTAATATCGATCTATGCCAACTCAACAAACACCTTCGAAGATTCTTGTAGAGCATCTTTATGATCACCCAGTTACGTTGTGATGTTTGATAGCACACAAGGTATTCCTCCGGTATCCAGGAGTTGCATAATCTCATAGTGGAAGAAATAATATATTTGACATGAAGAAAGCAATAGCAATAAACTATATGCTAAGCTAACGGATGGGTCTTGTCCATCACATCATTCTCCTAATGATGTGATCCCGTTATCAAATGACAACTCATGTCTATGGTTAGGAAACCTTAACCATCTTTTCATCAACGAGCTAGTCTAGTAGAGGCTCATTAGGGACACGGTATTTGTTTATATATCCACACATGCATTTAAGTTTCCGGTCAATATAATTCTAGCATGAATAATAAACCTTTATCAAGATTAAGGAAATATAATAATGACTATTTTATTATTGCCTCTAGGGCATATTTCCATCAGTCTCCCACTTGCACTAGAGTCAATAATTTAGTTCACATCACCATGTGATTTAACACCAATAGTTCACATTGCCATGTGACCAACACCCAACGAGTTTACTAGAGTCAATTATCTAGTTCACATTGCCATGTGATTAACATCCAAAGAGTGCTAAGGTGTGATCATGTTTTGCTTGTGAGAGAAGTTTAGTCAACGGGTCTGGCATATTCATATCTGTATGTATTTTGCAAATTTCTATGTCTACAAAGCTCTGTATGGAGCTACTCTAGCTAATTGCTCCAGATTCAATATGTATCCAGATTGAGACTCCGAGTCATCTGGATTAGTGTTAAAGCTTGCATCGGCGTAACCCTTTACGACGAACCCTTTATCACCTCCATAATCGAGAAACATTTCCTTAGTCCCCTTTAGGTACCTAAGGATAATTTTGATCGTTGTCCAGTGATCCACTCTTGGATCACTATTGTACCCCCTTGCTAAACTCATGGCAAGGCACACAACTGGTCTGGTACACAACATGGCATACTTTATAGAACCTATGGCTGAGGCATAGGGAATGACTTTCATTCTCTCTCTATCTTTTGCCATGGTCGGGCTTTGAGTATTACTCAACTTCATACTTTGCAACACAGGGAAGAACCCTTTCTTTGACCGATCCATTTTGAATTTCTTTAAAACTTTTGCCAAGGTATGTGCTTTGTGAATGTCCTATTAAGCGTCTCGATCTATCCCTATAGATCTTGATGCCCAATATGTAAGTAGCTTCACCGAGGTTTTTCATTGAAAAATTCTTATTCAAGTACCCTTTTATGCTATCCAGAAACTATATATCATTTCTAATCAACAAATATGTCACATAATACCAGAAATGCTATAAAACTCCCACTCACTTTCTTGTAAATACAGGCTTCATCGTAAGTCTATATAAAACCATATGCTTTGATCACCTCATCAAAGCATATATTCCAACTCCGAGATGCTTGCACCAGTCCAATAGATGGATCGCTAGAGCTTGCACACTTTGTCAGTAACTTTAGGATCGACAAAACCTTCTGGTTGCATCATATACAACTCTTCTTTAAGAAATCCATTAAGGAATGCAGTTTTGACATCCATTTGCCAAATTTCGTAATCATAAAATGCGGCAATTGCTAACATGATTCGGACGAACTTTAAGCATTGGTACGGGTGAGAAAGTCTCATCGTAGTCAACCCCTTGAACTTGTTGAAAAGCTTTTGTGACAAGTCGAGCTTTGTAGACAGCAACATTACCATCAACGTCAGTCTTCTTCTTGAAGATCCATTTATTCTCTATGGCTTACCGATCAACAAGAAAGTCCACCAAAGTCCACACTTTGTTCTCATACATGGATCCTATCTCAGATTTCGTGGCCTCAAGCCATCTGTCGGGATCTGGGCTCATCATAGCTTCTTCATAGTTCGTAGGTTCGCCTTGGTCTAGTAACATGACTTCCAGGATAGTATTACCATACCACTCTGGTGCGGATCATGCTCTGGTTGACCTACGAAGTTCAGTAGTAACTTGATCTAATGTTTCATGATCATCATCATTATCTTCCTCTCTAGTTGGTGTAGGCATCACGAGAATGGTTTTTTGTGACGTGCTACTTTCCAATTCAAGAGAAGGTACAATTACCTCATCAAGTTCTACTTTCCTCCCACTCACTTCTTTCGAGAAAAACTCCTTCTCTAGAAAGGACTCATTCTTAGCAACAAAGATCTTGCCTTCTAATCTTTGGTAGAAGGTGTACCCAATAGTTTCTTTAGGGTATCCTATGAAGACATACTTCTCCGCTTTGGGTTCAAGCTTAATTATCAGGCTGAAGCCTTTTGACATAAGCATCACATCCCCAAACTTTTAAGAAACAACAGCTTAGGTTTCTAGCCAAACCATAGTTCATACGTTGTCATCTCAATGGATTTAGATGGTGCCCTATTTAACGTGAATGTGGCTGTGTCTAATGCATAACCCCAAAATGACAGTGGTAAATCGGTAAGAGACATCATAGAATGCACCATATCTACTAAAGTACGGTTACACCGTTTGGACACACCATCACATTGTGGTGTTCCAGGTGGCGTGAGTTGTGAAAGTATTCCACATTGTTTTAAATGAAGGCCAAACTCGTAACTCGAATATACGCCTCTGTGATCAGATCATAGAAACTTTATTTTCTTGTTACGATGATTCTCCATTTCATCTGAAATTCTTTGAACTTTTCAAATGTTTTAGACTTGTGTTTCATCAAGTAGATATACCCATACCTACTCAAATCATCTGTGAAGGTCAGAAAATAACGATTCCCGCTGCGTGCTTCAACACTCATCGGACTTCATACATTGGTATGTATTATTTTCAATAAGTCATTAGCTCGCTCCTTTTTTCCGGAGAATGGAGTTTTAGTCATCTTGCCCATGAGGCATGGTTTGCAAGTATCAAATGATTACAAAATTCCATCCGCATGGAGTTTCATCGTGCACTTTATACCAATATGACCTAAACGACAGTGCCACAAGTATGTTGCACTATCATTATCAACTTTGCATCTTTTGGCATCAATATTATGAATATGTGTATCACTACGAACAAGATTCAATAAACCATTCACATTGGGTGCATGACTATAGAAGGTATTATTCATGTAAACAGAACAACAATTATTCTCTGACTTAAATGAATAACCTTATTGCAATAAACATGATCAAATCATATCCATGCTCGACGCAAACACCAAATAGCATATATTTAGGTTCAACACTAATCTCTGAAAGTAGAGGGAGTGTGCGATGGTGATCGTATCAACCTTGGAATCATTTCAAACACACATCGGCACCTCGCCCTTAACTAGTCTCTATTATTTCGTAACTCCTGCTTCGAGTTACTAATCTTAGCAATTGAACCGGTATCAAATACCCAGTGGCTACTACGAATACTAGCAAGGTACACATCAATAACATGTATATCAAATATACCTTTATTCACTTTGCCATCCTTCTTATTCACCAAGTATTTGGAGCAATTCCACTTCTAGCGACCATTCCCTTTGCACTACAAGCACTCAGTTTTAGGCTTAGGTCCAGCTTTGGACTTCTTCATGGGAGTGGCAACTTGCTTGCCATTCTTCTTGAAGTTCCCTTTCTTTCCCTTGCACTCTTCTTGAAACTAGTGATCTTGTTGATCATCAACACTTGATGTTCTTTCTTGATTTCTACCTTCGCCGATTTCAGAATTCGAAGAGCTCGGGAATCGTTTTCGTCCCTTGCATATTAATGTTCATCACGAAGTTCTAGTAGCTTGGTGATAGTGACTAAAGAACTCTGTCACTCACTATCGTATCTGGAAGATTAACTCCCACTTGATTCAAGCGATTGTAGTACCCAGACATTTGGAGCATATGCTCACTAGCTGAGCTATTCTCCTCCATCTTGTAGGCAAAGTACTTGTCAGATGATAACCCACAAGTATAGGGGATGGCAACAATTTTTGAGGGTAGACTATTCAACCCAAATTTATTGATTCGACACAAGGGGAGCCAAAGAATATTCTCAAGTATTAGCAGTTGAGTTGTCAATTCAACCACACCTGGATAACTTAATATCTGCAACAAAGTATTTAGTAGCGAAGTAGTATTGAAGTAACGTTAACGGTAGCAAAAGTAACAGTAGCAGTTTTGTAGTAATTGTAACAGTGGCAATGGTAAAGTAACTAAGCAAAGAGCAATATGTGAAAAGCTCGTAGGCATTGGATCAGTGATGGATAATTATGTCGGATGCGATTCCTCATGCAACAGTTATAACATAGGGTGACACAGAACTAGCTCCAGTTCATCAATGTAATGTAGGCATGTATTCCGAATATAGTCATACGTGCTTATGGTAAAAGAACTTGCATGGCATCTTTTGTCCTACCCTCCCGTGGCAGAGGTCCTATTGGAAACTAAGGGATATTAAGGCCTCCTTTTAATAGAGTACCGGACCAAAGCATTAACACTTAGTGAATACATGAACTCCTCAAACTACGGTCATCACCAAGAGTGGTCCGGATTGTTGTCACTTCGGGGTTGTCGGATCACAACACATAATAGGTGACTATAGACTTGCAAGATAGGATCAAGAACTCACATATATTCATCAAAACATAATAGGTTCAGATCTGAAATCATGGCACTCGGGCCCTAGTGACAAGCATTAAGCATAGCAAATTCATAGCAACATCAATCTCAGAACATAGTGGATACTAGGGACCAAACCCTAACAAAACTAACTCGATTACATGGTAAATCTCATCCAACCCATCACCGTCCAGCAAGCCTACGATGGAATTACTCACGCACGGCGGTGAGCATCATGAAATTGGTGATGGAGGATGGTTGATGATGACAACGGCGACGGATTCCCCTCTCCGGAGCCCCGAACGGACTCCAAATCAGCCCTCCCGAGAGAGTTTAGGGCTTGGCGGCGGCTCCGTATCGTAAAATGCGATGAATCCTTCTCTCTGATTTTTTTCTCCCCGAATGTGAATATATGGAGTTGGAGTTGAGGTCGGTGGAGCTCCAGGGGGCCCACAAGGCAGGGGGGCGCCCCAGGGGTGGGCGCGCCCCCCACCCTCGTGGACAGGGTGTGGGCCCCCTGACGTTGATTCTTTCGCCAATATTTTTTATTAATTGCAAAAAGTTGCTCTGTGGATTTTCAGGTCATTCCGAGAACTTTTATTTCTGCACAAAAATAACACCATGGCAGTTCTACTGAAAACAGCTTCAGTACGGGTTAGTTCCATTCAAATCATGCAAGTTAGAGTCCAAAACAAGGGCAAAAGTGTTTGAAAAAGTAGATACAATGTAGACGTATCAACTCCCCCAAGCTTAAACCTTTGCTTGTCCTCAAGCAATTCAGTTGACAAAATGAAAGTGATAAAGAAAAAATTTTACAAACTCTATTTGCTCTTGTTGTTGTAAATATGTAAAGCCAGCATTCAAGTTTTCAGCGAAGATTATGAAGTAACCATATTCACAATAACACTTAGGTCTCATGTTATTCATATCAATGGCATAGTCAACTAGCGAGCAATAATAATAAATCTCGGATGACAACACTTTCTCAAAACAATCATAATATGATATAACAAGATGGTATCTCGCTAGCCCTTTCTGAGACCACAAAACATAAATGCAGAGCACCTCTGAAGATCAAGGACTGACTAAACATTGTAATTCATGATAAAAGAGATCCAGTCATAGTCATATTCAATATAAATTAATAGTAATGCATGCAAATGACAGCGCTGCTCTCCAACTAGTGCTTTTTAATGAGAGGGTGATGACTTCAACATAAAAGTAAATAGATAGGCCTTTCGCAGAGGGAAGCAGGGATTTGTAGAGGTGCCAGAGCTCGATTTTGAAATAGAGATAAATAATATTTTGAGCGGTATACTTTCATTGTCAACATAACAACCAAGAGATCTCGATATCTTCCATGCTACACACATTATAGGCGGTTCCCAAACATAATGGTAAAGTTTATACTCCCCCACCACCAACAAGCATCAATCCATGGCTTGCCCAAAACAACGGGTGCCTCCAACTAACAACAATCCTGGGGGAGTTTTGTTTGCAATTATTTTGATTCGATTTGAGCATGGGACTGGGCATCCCAGTTACCGACCATTTTCTCGTGAGTGAGGAGCGGAGTCCACTCCTCTTGAGAATAACCCGCCTAGCATGGAAGATACAGACAACCCTAGTTGATACATGAGCTGTTCGAGCATACAAAACAGAATTTCATTTGAAGGTTTGGAGTTTGGCACATACAAATTTACTTGGAACGACAGGTAGATTCTGCATATAGGAAGGTATGGTGGACTCATATGGAATAACTTTGGGGTTTATGGATTTTGGATGCACAAGCAGTATTCCCGCTTAGTACAAATGAAGGCTAGAAAGAGACTGGGAATCGACCAACTAGAGAATGACAACAGTCATGAACATGCATTAAAATTAATCAACACTGAGTGCAAGCATGAGTAGGGTATAATCCACCATGAACATAAATATCGTGGAGGCTATGTTGATTTTGTTTCAACTACATGTGTGAACATGTGCCAAGTCAAGCCACTCGAATCATTCAAAGGAGGATACCACCCTATCATACCACATCACAACCATTTTAATAGCATGTTGGCACACAAGGTAAACCATTATAAACTCCTAGCTAATTAAGCATGGCATAAGCAACTATAATCTCTAATTGTCATTCCAAACATGTTTATTCATAATAGGCTGAATCAGGAACGATCAACTAATCGTATTTACAAAAACAAGATAGGTTGAGTTCATACCAGCTTCTCTCATCTCAATCAGTCCATCATATATCGGCATTATTGCCTTTCACTTGCACAACCGAACGGTGTGGATAATAATAATAGTGCACGTGCATTGGACTAAGCTGGAATCTGCAAGCATTAAATTCAAGGGAGAAGACAAGGTAATATGGGCTCTTGGTTAAATCAACAATAATGCATATGAGAGCCACTCAACATTTTCATCATGGTCTTATCCTCTCGAGCCCCAAAGAAAAGAAAAGAAATAAAACTATTTACACGGGAAAGCTCCCAACAAGCAAAAGAAGAATGAGAAATCTTTTTGAGTTTTATTTTAATTACTACTGCTACAGGCATGGAAAGTAAACTAGCTAAAAGCTATAACTAATTTTTTTGGTTTTTCTTAAGGTTATTCGAACACACGAAAAGAAAGCAAGAAAAGGGAAATAAACTAGCATGGATAGTACAATGAAAAAGTATGAGCACCGACAACTGGAATGGGTGTGTGAACATGAATGTAATGCCGGTGAGAAATACGTACTCCCCCAAGCTTAGGCTTTTGGCCTAAGTTGGTCTATGCCCATGGATCAAAGCTACTCTCTCTGGTGTACTGGGGAGTGTCATCCGAGTGCCACTGGTTGGCGATCTCCTCCGGATCCCACTGATAAAAGGACTGTCGATAAGGGTCAAGTGGTGGTTCCGGCTCAGGCTCTGGAGCTGGTGTCTGGCTCCGGTATGCATGAACGGCCTCCGGCAAGATGAGGTACGTGCCTGAAGATAGGTCAAACAAAGAGGGTGCAGGCAAGATAATAGTCTCACTGTGAGTTTTATTAAATCTCAAATTGTACTTAAGCATCATCTCATTATTTTTGACAATAAATACATGTGCTACCATACTCTTATAATCTAGAAAAATAGGGGGCAACAAATTTTCCTCTTTCTCATAATGCCTAATAGGTATCCTAAAGTGGTTAGCAAGGCGTGAAGCAAAGATGCCTCCAAAGATGGGGCCCTTTGTATGATTCAGACTTAATCGTTTAGCAATAATAGCACCTAAACTAACAGTGTTATCGCAAAACAAAGCATGGCACAAAATAAAAATATCAGGGGCACTAATGTTTCCATAGTTCCCTCGACCAATTAAGCATCTACTAGCAAATATTACAAAGTAACGTAGAACAGGAAAGTGTATGCTAGTAATTCTTGCATCGGAAACCTTCCTCGTATCCCCTACAACAATCATATCAATAAATCCATCCACATCACTACAATGTGGTTCCTCTATGTTGCCCTCGAAGGGTATCTTGCAAACCGCACAAACATCACATAGTAACATCTCCTTAACCTCATCATATAAATGAAACTCCACTGAAGGTGGTGATTTCTTAGCATGAAAGTAATTTTTTGCACGAAAGTATTAATGAGTAGGAGATATTGATCGAGCTGGTCGTGGAGGAAGTCAGTGAGGCCTGCATTCTCAGCTAAATGATAAAAGTCATCATGAATCCTGGCTGCTCTCAAGAACTCATCACAAGGCCATTCACACGGCTGAACCTCCGCTGTGCGAGGGAGATTAAATTTGGGCTTTTTTGTTCTCTTCACTCTGCTTATCCTTCGAGCTTCGGCTCGAAGAGCCCCTCAAAAATCTCTTCATCATTTTCTGAAATTTCTGAAATTTTTAGTAACTCAAAATAAAAGTGAACCAAACTCAACAAAATTGATAGCAGCTACTCCCACAAGTGCCTAGAGACTATATCAAGCATTTGAACTACTTGGGACCAAATAAATTTGATGTGCAAGCTTAAGAACAGGGTCACCTAGGAAGTAAAAATTTGCAATGAATAAAGCACTAGAACAAAAACTAATTGGACCATTGTAGGAGTCACATACCAAAAAACAATCCCCCAAAGCAGTTTTGCGAATGGAGCTTTGAGCAAGGAGATCAAAAATGGCAGCAAGATGAGCTAGAACTCGTGCTTGAGCTAGTTGGTGATTTCTTTGGGAGGAAGAAGAAGTGTGTGGGTGCAGGAATAAGTGGAGGGGGGCCACCAGGGGCCCACGAGGCAGGGGGCACGCCCCAGGGGTGGGCCCACCCTGGACCCTCGTGGCCAGGTGCTGTGTCGGGGGTTGGGTGCGACATATGCCAAAGGATGGCTTATCATGGTGGGAGCGAGTAGAACGTCGCCGGTGCCTGGAAGCGGGATGAGGCGAAGACATGCACGCCGGCGGAACTTACCCAGCTTCAGGGCTCTCCTAGGAGATAACACCCCTACTGCTGCTCTGCGGGGTCTCCGCATGATCACTAAGGCAAAGTGACTACAATGGTGCTCCTGGAGCTGTATCTGGAGGCAGGAGAGAGCAAGGCTAGCTCCCTTCTCCTATCTGATCTATCTCTCTCTCAAGGGTCGAACCCTTTGCATGGGTGCCCCGGGGGGTTTATATAGGCCTACCCCCCGGGGGTACAATGGTAATCCGGCTGGCGCGGGTCCCAGCCGTCTGTCTCCCAGGCCACCGTCCTCCCTGCCGGCTTCTAGGGCCCGCCGCCTGGCGGGCCCCGCGGACAGGCCTGGTCCTGTAGCGACGCCCCTGATGACGCAGGCTTGCTCATCGGGCGTGGCGACAGTGCTGCCGTCTATCTGGTGGTCACTGTCGCCATTCCCCATCCTATCTGGTTAATGGCTCGTGGGGCCCTGGGGAGGAGCCGGCCGACTCTGGGGAGGCTGACTCCCACAGGGCCGTCTTCGGGGCGCTCAGGCCGCCTTCGGCCCACCCGCTGACAGGCGGCCCCGCCGCCTTCGGGCCGTACAGGCCGACGTCGTGGGTACAGTGCGTCTCGTACTGTGGCTGAGGTCAGGGCAGGCATGGCAACAGTGCCGCGCCCCGCTGGAGATCTTCCAGCGATGCGGCTCACTGTAGCCATGCCGGTCCTTGGTAAGCGGGGGGGAACGACCACGTCATGACCGTACCCCACACCGTGCTTTGAGATGAGGAGGGAGTCGCGGGCCCACTCTCCCTAGCCGGCCTCTCTGGAGGTCGCTAGCTTGGAGTCGGCTTGTCTCGGAGTCGCCATCTGGGGCTCGGCCTCTCTGGAGGTCGCCAGCTTGGAGTCGGCTTGTCTTGGAGTCGCCGTCTGGGGCTCGGCCTCTCTGGAGGTCGCCAGCTTGGAGTCGGCTTGTCTTGGAGTCGCCGTCTGGGGCTCGGCCTCTCTGGAGGTCGCCAGCTTGGAGTCGGCTCCTGAGACTCGGCCTGAGGGGCGAGGCCTGCCCCGATGTCTTGAAAGATCCTGGGTCCCGGGTTGGCCTACCCGTGGCCCATTACTCCGACAGTAGTCCCCGAAGCTGGTGAAGCCCCGCGGACACCACCTTGTGGGGCTTCAACAGTTTCAAGCTCCCCGTTCCGACTCCGAAACTCGGCTGCCGTCTCTTCTTCGGCCGACTGTCGTAGCCGGGTCTTCTGGCGAGGGGTCGTGGCTAAAAAATGCCATGGCGGGAAACCGGGCGACGCGCCTGATACGCTTCACTGCTGCCATCGAGGTAGCCCTGTCGCGCGGTGCCACGTGGAGAGGACAGTCTGCCCACTCACGTGCGCGACGGGACGGGCCGTCAGGCAGGGCCCGCCACTACCGCGCCTCGGTATACGAACGGATCCGTTGCGACCGTGGACGGTTGGTTTCCCCACGTTGTTACTGCGCGCAGTAACTTCATGGGGTAGATCGTGGGGCGGCGTGGGGCATCGCGCGCAGTTAATCCCACACCCTCCCCCTCGGCTCCTCAGCCCATAGGGCTATAAATAGGCGGGGGGAAGCGGGGCGGCTCCGCGCGCACACCCCTCTTCCCCATTCTCTTGCCTTCTCTTCTTCCTCCGCCGCGAGCAAGAACACCTCGCACCACGGCGATGAGCTCTTCTTCTGCCGCGGCCCCGCCACGCGCTCCGGCGTGTGGGACGGCTCGGATGTGGAGGTGGAACACATCGAGTTCCTCCGCTAGACACGCCGCCTCCCCAGCGCGGACCTCGTGCGCGCCCGCACCGCTCCAGAGGGGGAAATCCGGCCGGCGCCGGAGGAGGGCGAGCGGGTCGTCTTCCGCTCGCACCTCATGCGCGGCTTGGGGCTGCCGGCGAGCGGCTTCTTCTGCTCGTTCCTGGAGTTCCACAATCTTCAGCCGCACCACCTCACTCCCAACACTATGGTGTTGCTTTCCGCCTTCACCACTCTGTGCGAAGGCTTCCTCGGCGTTCTCCCCACCCTCGAGCTGTGGGGAGAGTTTTTCTCTTCGAAGCTCGGCACGCAA
Source organism: Triticum dicoccoides (assembly GCF_002162155.2). Taxonomy (NCBI): domain Eukaryota; kingdom Viridiplantae; phylum Streptophyta; class Magnoliopsida; order Poales; family Poaceae; genus Triticum; species Triticum dicoccoides. The sequence goes on along the minus strand of NC_041381.1, from coordinate 545,009,363 downwards.
GTCACTGGCGTACCGGCTTAGTGCGGCGCCTACATCGCGGTGCGGTGCTCGACGGTCGACAACCCTTTTCCTCCCATCGCGCTGATCAAGTCGGTGAAGATGTGGCAGCGCTCATATTTCTACGTGAAGAGGCTCTCCTCCGACGGTGACTGGGTCAACCTGCCGCCCTACAGCGCCGCCCCCCTGACTGGGAGGCTCCCCAGCTGGTCGCACCGAGCCAAGATGCTGACTCCCGCCGGAGCCGCCGCCGTCGCACGGCTCCGAGTCTTGACGCAGTAAGGGCCTCGTCGGGGCCGACTTGCTGGCCGCCTTCGTGGCGCGCCGCGTTCTCCCACTTCAAGGCCGGCCTCACCTGATCTGTCAGATGAGCGGCCTCCGAGACCCAAGTCAGATGAGCACCAAGGAGATGCCCCGCAAGGAGGTGGCGAACTTGGTGAACCACATCACGCACTGTGAGTTTGAGGAGGGCTGGCAGTTCGGCAAGGAGCCGTACTCGCGCGACAACCCCCCACCAGTGGTAAGTCGCGTCTCCTTATTGTTTTGTCTTCTTTGCGGCCGACTCCGGCTTCTGACTCTTGTTGATTTCTCCTAAGCTAGAATCCCCTCGTGCAGCCTGCTGCCAGTGCCTCGAGGCAGCCCCGCGAATACGTCCCCGATCGGGCGGACAGCGACATCGACGACCCCGACTTGGGGGCGGCGGCGATGGAAGCCGACGCCGAAGGTGGGGGAGACGGAACCGAAGGCGGCTACAGGCCCTCGGCCACCTTCGCCTACTGGCCTGATGACGACGCCGAAGGGGAGGTCGCCCCGCACCACTAAGGCGGCGCGAAGAGGCGTCACGCCGGGCCGAGTGCGCCTGGCGGCAAATTGAAGAAGCTCAAGGGGGCGGCCGCCGCGACCAAACGGGAGGAGGCGGCCGCGAAGGCCAACCGCTTCCGTAGGGAAGTGAGGAAGCCGCCGCTAGTCTCCGCGTAAGTCTTTATGCTCTCTTTTGTTTTCCTTCGTGGACTCTTGTCTGAGTCTTCTTTGATTTTCCCTCCGTCCTTCTTCAGGGCCCCTCTCTCCCTTGAGAGAGTCGCCGTCGCCTCTGTCATGGGGACGGCAGAGACGTCCGCCAATACCCGGCGGGTCGACCCCGCCGCCGTCCTCCGGGCGGCGACGGAGCGAAACGCGCGGGAGAAGCGCGAGGAGGAGGAGGCCACGCGTCTGGAGAAGGCGCAGGCCGAGAAGGTGGCTGCCAAAACCCAGAAGAAGCTGGAGGACGCCGAAGCCACCCTTGCGGCAAGACGGCACACCGAGGAGGCCGTGCGTCGCCGATCGGCGATGCTCGTCCCCCCATTGTCGTTTGCGCCGCCGCCTCCAGAGTTCACGGGGCAGACCGAAGAGGCCGGCACCGAGGATCCCCCGCAGAGAAGGAGGGCGGCGAGGCTTCGTACGCCCTCGTGCCGCCACCGCCGCCTCCGCCGCCGTCTGGGAGGCTGCACGGCAAGCAGCCGGTGGGCCCAGTCGGACCCACCGATCACGGACGAGGCCGAGGGACAACTATTTCTTCAAGTCGTCCCGCCGGCGCGCCGCCGTCTTGAGAGGGCGACCTCCGCGCCGCGACCTCGGGAGGCCGGTGCAGCCAGCTCGGCCACCCTAGACGCCGAGGCCTCGAGCGCCATGCCCACCGGGTGGTTGCACGGAGGCGGCACCGGGCCGCTGAACCAAGCGCTCCTGGATGTCCAGGCGAAGCTGCGCGCCGAAGGCGACGCCCTTTAGGCCTGCACCAGGGCGCACCTGGCCGCGCGGACATCTGTCCGGGTATGTTTCCTTCTTCTTCTTGATTCTTGTTTTCCTTTGTGGGGGCGCGTCAGCGCACCCACTGGGTGTAGTCCCCGAGTTCCGGGCCGGCTGCTGAGCAGGCGGTTCGGAACTCCCTCTGGCGAGTTCCACCTACTAACTTTGTTTCTCTTGACTTATTACAGGAGTATCATAACCTCCGCGCCGCTGCCTTCAATCGCAACGTCGAGGAGTTAAACAAGCGGACCGCCGACTTGATGGAAAGCCAGAGTAAGCTCTTTTGCCTTTCTTCGCGGGGGCACGCTGGCGCACCCGCGGGCTGTAGTCCCCGAGATTCGGGCCGACTGCTGAGCAGTCGGGCCGGATCTTCCCGGTGATCTACTTTGTTGACGACTCACTTGTCTCTTCTTTCGTTCTCCAGGCGCCAATGCCGCTCTTCAGGAGCAGCTGGGCTAGGCGAATACCGCCCGGCGTGCCAAGGAGGAGGAGTGCGGCAAGCTTGCCGCAGAGCGCGACCTGCTGGCCGCGCAGCTGGCCGAGCAGAAGGAGCTGCTGAAGGCGGCCCGGGACGGGGCGGAGAAGAAAGAGGCCGCCCTCCTGGCCGAGTTCGAGATGGAACGCTCCGCCTGGACCGACAGGAAGGCGATGCTGACCTCCGGTTACCACGAGATCGAAGATATCGTTGATGGTAAGTTTCTTTTGTTTCTTCGGGCTTCTGACTGTGTGTTAGGCCAACTTCTGATTTTTCGACTTGCTTCTTTTTTGTCTTGGCAGACTTCTTCCCTGGTCACTCGCAGGCAGTCCCTCTGGCCATCGAGGCCGCTCGTGAGGCGCGACGGGCAAGCAGTGAGGAGGTCGCCGCTGATGCCCCCCGAACCATCGACGAGCAGCTCTTGAGCATTAAAGCCCGTCTTCGTCCGGCTCACCGGCTTCTGCGCCGGCTTCAGCGTGCCGGCGCCCAGGCGGTTGCCGCTCTGTGGCCAGATATGCCGGCTCTGCACACTGCCAGCCGGACCGCCGACTGGCTGGCAGTCGCCGCTGGTCGTCTTGAAGCTTGGAAGGGCTCCTCGGCCCGGGCCGAAGCTCGCCGGCCTTGGAGTTCGTCAAGGCATGGTATCCAGGGCTGGACCTGGACCGTCTGGCCGCGTTCTGGTCAGAAGCCCAGGCCGAGCTGGAGGCCGTGGAGGGCTCCCTTATTGAGCGTGCGGCGGCCATCGCCGAGTACACGGACACCAACGTCTTCATGCCGGAACGAGCTGAAGGCGGCGAGGAAGTGCCGCCAGAGTGGTTCAGAATGAACCCGGAGCATGGCGAGGACTCGGCGGAGGTGATCGACTCCAGCCCCGAGGAGGAGGACGAGGCAAAGGACGGAGGCGAGGCGGAGATGCCAGAAGACGGAGCAGGCGGCCAGCCTCAGCCTGACCGTGCCTCCAGCAACGAGCCGCGTCGAGGGAAGAACACTTCCACTGGAGGCGATCAAGCCGAGACCGCCCAGCCGACTGCCCCGGCGCCCGACACCGCCGTCTCCTCCGATCCTCCGATCCCAAAAGCCGCCTCCTAGGCTGCCTTTTCCGCCTCTGTTTTATCTGTCTTCGTAACCTTTTGAAGACTTTGTTAAATTCGAACAGTTCCACCCGCGGGGTGTATCTTGAACTTCTATTCGAAGATTCGGCCAAGGGCCTATGTAAATATGTTATCTGCTTTCCGTCATTCCTTGCTTACTGCTCTTTAGGCTTTTCCCTTTGCCGCCTCCCTTTAGTCGCTGCCTTGCCAGTCGGACAGCCGCTCTGCGGACTGTTGCTGGGTCAAGTGCTTGGCTACCTCGGGAAGGCAAGTACTTGGCCGTTTGGAGTTTCTTTAGCAAGTCGGATAGAAAGCGACAGGCCGACTACCCAAAGGTCGGCCGTCTTTGATAAAGGCTAGGACAGCGAGCCGACTATTCATGAGTCGGCTTTCCGTTTCAGAGATGCTGGAGGTCGTCTTACGCTATGTTCGTGCTTTAGGTCCTTAGCCATTTTTCGTGTGGGCGTCCGCTCTTTCTCGCTTCTGCCTGCCTCACAGTCGCTCTGCGAGCTGCGGCTTTGGCAGGAAGCGGATTGGGCGCCGCGCACTACTTGTCTGACTGCAGGAGCTCCACATAGCGCAAGGCGGCGAGTCCCCGGGCCGACTAGTCTAGCCCGGGGCCAAGCGGCTTGAAAGTAATGTACTCGAAGGCATAATTCTTATCATACAGATAATAAAAAGGGCAGTCCCCGAGCTCGTCTCGGGGGGCCCAAAGTCTTAGTGCTTTAATACAAAGCGGTAGTGCGATACATACTGCATCAACTGTAAAATCTCCGAAGGAGATTTGCATTCCACGGGCGCTCTGTCTCTTTGCCGGAGTCGTCCCTCTTGCGCGCTCGGGGCTTCTAAGCGTCGATCAGATATTAGGCGTCGTTCCCTAGCACCTTGCTGATGATGAAGGGGCCTTCCCAAGGTGCCGACAGCTTGTGCTGGCCGGCTGTCCGCTGGATCAGCCGGAGCACAAGGTCGCCCTCTTGGAAAGATCTTGGCCTGACCTTCCTGTTGTAGTATCGACGCAGACTCTGCTGGTAGATGCTGGACCGGCTGAGAGCCAACAGCCGGCCCTCTTCCAGCAGATCGACACCGTCTTGACGTGCTTCTTCTGCTTCTTCCTCAGTGTACATGGTGACTCGCGGGGAGTCAAACTCTATGTCCGTTGGGATGACGGCTTCGGCACCATAGATGAGGAAGAAGGGTGTGAAGCCGGTTGACTTGTTTGGAGTCGTGCGCAAACTCCAGAGGATGGCTGGCAGCTCCTCAAGCCAACAGCCAGCAGATCGCTCCAGTGGTACGACGAGTCGAGGCTTGATGCCGGATAGGATAAGGCCGTTTGCTCGCTCCACCTGGCCGTTTGACTGCGGATGGGCAACGGACGCTAAGTCCAGTCGGATGCCCTGCCTCGCGCAGAAACGGGCCAGGGCGCCTTTGGCGAAATTCGTGCCATTGTCGGTGATGATGCTGTGCGGGATGCCGTACCGAGTTGTGATGTCAACGATGAAGGTTACCACAGTCGGCCCATTCAACTTCTTGATGGGTTTCACCTCCACCCACTTGGTGAACTTGTCCACTGCGACAAGTAGGTGGGTCAAGCCACCACGTGCCATCTTGAATGGTCCCACCATGTCCAGGCCCCAGACTGCAAAGGGCCAGGCAATGGGGATAGTCTTGAGTGCGGAGGCTGGCTGGAGTGGCTTAGCACAGAAAATCTGGCACCCTTTGCACTTTTGGACTAACTCTTTGGCCTCTTCCAGGGCGGTCGGCCAGAAGAAACCGTGTCGGAAAGCTTTGGTGACGAGTGCCCTGGAGGCCGCGTGGTGACCGCACTCACCTTCATGGATGTCTCTGAGGATTGCTTGGCCTTGTTCTGCCTCGACGCAGCGTTGGAAGACGCCGGTAACGCTGCGCCTGACCAGCTCTCTGTTGACTATGGTGTAGGCTGCTGCTCGATGTTGCACTTGCCGAGCCAAGATTTCATCAGTTGGCAGCTCTCTGTTGACTAAGAACCTGAGGATGGGCTGGGCCCATGAAGATGTTGCTATTTCTTCAACTGCCACTAGTGCGACTTGGATAAGGGCGACCGGGCTGGGAGGCGGCGGGTTGGAGTCCGCAGCCGCTTGCTGTTCTGACAAAGTCCCGGGGCCGACTCGAGCAGTCCCTGGGCCGAGCTCTGAAGACCCCGGGCCGGGCTCTGAAGTCCCCGGGCTGGCTTTGACTGTGCATCTCTTGGAGTCGGATCCGTTTTCTTCAGGTGGAGCCTACACAAAGATTGAATCTGATTCTGGTGACAGCTTGATGGAAGGCTTGAGGAGGCGCCGAAGGGCGACACCAGATGGTATTGCTTGGCGGGTGGAGCCGATTCGTGCCAAGGCGTCTGCTTGGTCGTTGTCGTTCCTTGGCACGTGGAGGAACTCGCACCCCTCGAAGTATCCGCTGAGTTGCTGGACGAGGAAACGGTAGCTTGCCATATTTGCGTCTTTGGCGTGCCAATCGCCGGATGATTGCTGGACCACCAAGTCAGAGTCACCATAACACAGGATCCGGCGTATGCCGAGCTCTTTGGCAAGCCGGAGCCCGTGAATGAGCGCCTCGTACTTGGCCACGTTGTTGGAGGCGGCGAAGTGGATCTGCATCGCGTATCTGAGCTTGTCGCCCTTGGGGGAAGTAAGGACGACGCTGGCTCCCAGGCCGGTGCGCATCTTGGAGCCGTCGAAGTGCATCCGCCAATGGGTAGAGTCGGGCGCTGGCGGCAGATACTGGGTCTCGGCCCAGTCGACGAGGAAGTCGGCCAGCGCTTGCGACTTGATGGCAGTGCGGGGCTCGTAGTAGATGGTGTAGGGAGCCAGATCTATGGCCCACTTGGCCACTCGGCCTGAAGCGTCGCGGCTTCCGATGATCTCGGCCAGGGGAGCGGTGCAAACCACAGTGATTGGATGCTCTTGAAAGTAAGGCTCCAGCTTCTTGGCGGCAAAATGCACACTGTAGCACATCTTCTAATAATGGGGGTAGTTCTGCTTGGAGGCTGACAGTACCTCGCTCAGGTAATATACCAGTCTCTGGACAGGTAGCGCCTTGCCTTCCTCCTTGCGCTCGACTACAATGACTGTGCTGACTACTCGGCTGGTGGCGACGATGTATAGGAGCATGGGCTCTTTGGGAGTCGGAGCCGCCAGCACCGGAGGATTAGTAAACATCTTCTTTAACTGGAGAAAGGCCTCGTCCGCCTTGGGAGTCCACTCAAAGAAGGTTGTTTTCTTCATGAGCTGATACAAGGGGAGAGCCTTCTCGCCCAGCCGACTGATGAATCGGCTGATGGATGCCAAACAGCCGGTGAACTTCTGCACATCTAACGGTCGTCTGGGTTCTTCCATCCTCTCGATGGCCTTGATCTTCACAGGATTGCACTCTATGCCGCGTTCGGAGACCAGGAAACCGAGGAGCTGGCCGGCTGGTACTCCAAAAACGCACTTCTCTGGGTTGAGCTTGATCTGGAATTGGCGCAGATTCTCAAAGGTCTCCTTGAGGTCCTCCAGCAGGGTTCCGCGCTTCTTCGTCTTCACCACCACATCATCCACGTAAACGTGGGCATTTCTGCCGAGTTGCTTCAGGAGGCACTTCTGCATGCAACGCTGAAAGGTGGCGCCGGTGTTTCTCAAGCCGAACGTCATGGTCAGGTAGCAGAAGTCTCCGAACGGCGTGATGAAGGTGGTCTTCAGTCTGTCGGCCGGGTTCAGCTTGATCTGGTGATATCCGGAATATGCATCTAGGAAACTCAACAGCTCGCATCCGGCTGTGGAGTCTATCACTTGATCGATTCTTGGCAAGGCGAATGGGTCCTTGGGGCAAGCTTTGTTGAGGCTCGTGTAATCGATACACATCCGCCATTGCTTATTTTTCTTCAACACCAGCACTGGGTTTGCCAGCCACTCTGGAAAGAACACTTCCATGATGAAGCCGGCTGCCAGGAGCCGGGCTATTTCTTCTCCAACAACTCTTCTTTTCTCTTCTGACAGGCGGCGCAAGGGCTGCCTGACGGGCTTCACATCAGATCGGACATGCAATTTGTGCTCGGCGAATTCCGTCGGTACACCTGGCATGTCTTTGGGGGACCATGCGAAGATGTCTCGATTCTCACGGAGGAAATCGACGAGCTCGCCTTCCTATTTGCTGTCTAGGTTTGCACCTATGACAGCGTGCCTCTCCGGATGCTCCGGGTCCAAAGGTATCTTCTTTGTCTCTTTAGCCGGCTTGAACGAGCCCTCAACTTCTGATTCCTTGGGGTCGGGCGACATTTCTGGCTGCTTGCCGGCCATCGCCACAACCCGATCAAGGAGCCGCCTCTCAGCTGCGATCACCAGGGACTCGGCCAGCCGACTACTCTCGGCCGCGCAGGCGGACGACTTCCTGTAGTCGCCGGACATAGTGAGGATCCCCTTGGAACTCGGCATCTTCATCTTGAGGTAGGCATAGTTGGGGACCGCCATGAACTTGGCCAAGGCGGGTCGACCAAGCAATGCATGATACGGGCTTTCCAGGTCCACCACCTCAAACCAAACTGGCTCTCGGCAGAAATGGTCCTTGTCTCCGAAGAGGACATCTATCAGGATCTTGCCGATTGGTGAGCAGGAAAGGCCAGGGACGATTCCGTGGAACACAGTCCGGCTGCTTTGAAGCTGTCTCTGCTTGATTCCCAATTTCTCCATCGTATCCTTGTACAGGATGTTGATGTTGCTGCCTCCATCTATCAGTACTCGCGAGAAGCGAGCGGCCCGCCTATCCGTGGCGAGTGTGGCGCCTAAGACCAAGGCATAAGAGCCCGGACTCGGCATCACCTCTAGGTGATCAGCTCTGCTCCAACTGATAGGCCTTTCGGACCAATGCATGAACTCCGGAGTACTTGATGCGACCGTATTTACTTCTTGCTGCTGTTGGTGCCTGCTACGTCGGTCATCTGCTACACTGGTGAACACCACATAGGCTCCGTGCTCATCCGGGAACTCGTCTTGTACGGCGCCGACTGGCCTGGCCGCCGGCTGCTAAGGCGGCGGAGGAGGCGGCGGCCCAGCAGGCGGAGGAGGGAGGAGGCCGTCTCCCTTGGCGATTCTGGTGAGCCAGTGGCACTTCCGAGTGGTGTGGTTGGACGGCTTCGCGCTGCTGTAGAACTTGCAGGGGCCGTCGAGAGTCTGCTCGTAAGAGAAAGCCGGCAGCCAGTTGGACTTGCCGCCCTTCTGCCACTTTGCCGGAGGCTGCCCCTCAGGCTGTTGGTCTTCAACCGTTGCGACCTGCTGACTGCTGGAAGTCGGCTGCGGGGCTTTGTGCTTGTGATCACTCTGTTGCTGTCTCCGGCTGGTGTCTCCGGCCGGGGTTCTGGGAGCTTGAGGGGCCACTTTGCCAGTCGCACTAACTTGAATCTCTGTCTTCATAGAGGAGTCGGACGTGGCATATTTGTCTGCAATGACCAGCAACTCGTCGAGGGTCTCCGGCTCGTCGCAGAGGAGCTTGTGCTTGAGGAGGGTGCCTTCTCTGCACCCGGCAGTAAAGTACTCGATCGCCTGCACCTCGTGCACGCCCTCGCAGGAGTTCCGGAGTTCGCCCCAGCGCGTGAGGTAGTCGCGAGTAGACTCGTCAGGGCCTTGCACACACAAGGAGAGCTGGCGCGGCTTGGGGGGTCGCTTGTACGTGCTGGTGAAGTTGCGGACGAAAGCCTCGGTGAAGTCAACCCAACTGTTGATGTTGTGGGGCTTCAGACTGTTCAGCCATGTCCGGACCGTGCCCTGGAGCATGAGCGGAACGTACTTTACGGCGACTCGCTTGTTGCCGTTTGCTATGTTGACGGCCGTGGAGTAGTCGATTAGCCAGTCTTCGGGCTTCACGGAACCGATGTACTTGGGTGTGTCTCGGGGGAGCGTAAACCCCTTGGGGAAAGGCTCGTCTCGGATGCGGGGCCCAAATCAAGGCGGGCCCAGCTCATCTTCTTCTTCTAGCGCCAGGGATCGGTGGAGTCGGTCGATCCGGTGGCGGGCGTCATTCTCTCCGACTCCCTCTCGGCGGCCAAGGCGGTCACCGAGAGTCGGGTGCTCAACGGGCGGCGGGGAGACTCGCCTTTCCCTGCGAGGAGGGGGAGGCAGGTAGTCGTCCCGTCGTTCCACCGCTCTGGGGCGGCCGTCTTGGTCGCGCTCGATGGTGATGTGAGTCTGACTGCGACTGATAACCGGCTCTTTGTCTTTTCTTCCGCGGGCTTCGCCAGTCGGCGTCCTGGACGTCGCGCCTTGATCTCGACGGGGAGGCGGGTCGTCGTGGAGTGGCTGCGGTGCATCGGTGCGGCCGCCGGCCGCGTTCTGCATAGCAGCCGCGTCGAGGAGTTGCTGGACTCGCTCCGTCATCATGCGGCGCTCTTTGCCTTCAAAGTTGTCGAGCTCTTCTGTCGCCGCCTGGGTGGCGCGAATATTCTCTGCGGGCGTGGCATATACAGGGCGATCAGCCCCGAGGAGGTTGGCAATTGCCGCGCCGCGCTGTCGGACCGCGCCTAGGCAGCTAGGCCCGGTTGGAGCCGGCGAGTCGCCTACGGCGCGATCCATCTCGCGCTGGTAAGCTTCTGACAAGAGCCTCATGCTTGCCAGCTTCTTCGTGCCTTCGACGAGCTGAAGGCGGATCGCCTCCAGCGTCTCGGTGTCGGCATCTTCCGGAATTGGCGCTGCAAGGTCTCGCAGGGCCGCGTCAAGCGGGTCCCGCGCTCCTTCGCCAGAGCGCTTGCCGTGCTCGAGGACGAGGACTTCCGTGACGATGCTTCCGCCGCTCTCCTCGCAAGGGAGCAGCTCGTCGAAGATCACCACGTTGAAGGGGAACGTGTCAAGCGACACGCTGTCGGAGTCGACCAGCATCGGGTCAGTGGAGCCTACGGACTCCAAGTCGACGGCAGGCTCGCCGGTGACGTGGAGGTGGTCGAGGAGGCCCGCGAAGAGGCTTTCGGGGCCGCCCGTGCCCGCATCGGATGCGGGCACGCTGGAGATGCTAACCTCGCCAAGAAGGTCAGCGAGGCAGCTCGCCGCGCAGGCGATCTCAGCGTCGTGCAGCGCGTCGGCACAGACGTCATCCGGCGTGCCGGGCTGGCTGTGCTCGCCGGGGAGGAACATGGTTCCCGTCCAGAGCAAATCTCTGGATGACAGTGCACCTCGCCCCACGGTGGGCGCCAAATGTCGGGGGTTGGGTGCGACATATGCCAAAGGATGGCTTATCATGGTGGGAGCGAGTAGAACGTCGCCGGTGCCTGGAAGCGGGATGAGGCGAAGACATGCACGCCGGTGGAACTTACCCAGCTTCAGGGCTCTCCTAGGAGATAACACCCCTACTGCTGCTCTGCGGGGGTCTCCGCATGATCACTAAGGCAAAGTGACTACAATGGTGCTCCTGGAGCTGTATCTGTAGGCAGGAGAGAGCAAGGCTAGCTCCCTTCTCCTATCTGATCTATCTCTCTCTCAAGGGCCGAACCCTTTGCATGGGTGCCCCGGGAGGTTTATATAGGCCTACCCCCGGGGGGTACAATGGTAATCCGGCTAGTGCGGGTCCCAGCCGTCTGTCTCCCAGGCCACCGTCCTCCCTGCCGGCTTCTGGGGCCCGCCGCCTGGCGGGCCCCGTGGACAGGCGTGGTCCTGTAGCGACGCCCCTGATGACGCAGGCTTGGTCATCGGGGCGTGGCGACAGTGCCGCCGTCTATCGGGTGGTCACTATCGCCATTCCCCATCCTATCTGGTTAATGGCTCGTGGGGCCCTGGGGAGGAGCCGGCCGACTCTGGGGAGGCCGACTCCCACAGGGCCGTCTTCGGGGCGCTCAGGCCGCCTTCGGCCCACCCGTTGACAGGTGGCCCCGCTGCCTTCGGCCCGTACAGGCCGGCGTCGTGGGCACAGTGCGTCTCGTACTGTGGCTGAGGTCTGGGCAGGCATGGCAACAGTGCCGCGCCCCGCTGGAGATCTTCCAGCGATGCGGCTCACTATACCCATGCCGGTCCTTGGTAAGC
>NC_041381.1:544990589-544997606 GCF_002162155.2 Triticum dicoccoides | reverse complement strand
GACGGCCACGTCGTGACCGTACCCCGCACCGTGCTTCGAGATGAGGAGGGAGTCGCGGGCCGACTCTCCCTAGCCGGCCTCTCTGGAGGTCGCCAGCTTGGAGTCGGCTTGTCTCGGAGTCACCGTCTGGGGCTCGGCCTCTCTGGAGGTCTTGGAGTCGGCTTGTCTTGGAGTCGCCGTCTGGGGCTCGGCCTCTCTGGAGGTCGCCAGCTTGGAGTCGGCTCCTGAGACTCGGCCTGAGGGGCGAGGCCTGCCCCGATGTCTTGAAAGATCCTGGGTCCCGGGTTGGCCTACCCGTGGCCCATTACTCCGACATGCTGGCTCCCCCTAATGTGTTCTCAGTGCCAATAATTCTTAAATATTCTAGAAAAGATCATATTTCATTTTCAGGGCATTTGGAGAACTTTTATTTTCAGGGTATTTTTTTTATTGCATGGATAAATCAGAAAATAGACAGGAAATACTATTTTTGCTTTATTTAATCTAAATAACAGAAAGTAACAGCAGGGTATAGAAGGTTGTGCTTACTAACTTCATCCATCTCATGCTCATCAAAAGGAATCCACTAACAAGGTTGATCAAGTCTTGTTAACAAACTCATTCCGAATAACATGGAACCAGAGAAATTTCGAATAACACTAGGTTACCTCAACGAGGATATGTACATCCCCAATAATAAGAATATCATATTTCTTCTTGACAGTAGGAAGAGGAAATTCAAAACCTCCAATAGTAATAGTTGGAACTTTTCCAATAGAATTGATACTGTGGACTTGAGGTTGTTTCCTCGGAAAGTGTACCGTATGCTTATTATCATTAACATGAAAAGTGACATTGCCTTTGTTGCAATCAATGGCAGCCCCTGCACTATTCAAAAAGGGTCTTCCAAGGATAATCGACATACTATCCTCCTCGGGAATATCAAGAATAACAAAGTCTATTAAAATAGTAACGTTTGCAACCACAACAGGCACATCCTCACAAATACCGACAGGTATAGCAGTAGATTTATCGGGCATTTGCAAAGATATGTCAATAGGTGTCAACTTATTCAAATCAAGTCTACGATATAAAGAGAGAGGCATAACACTAACACCGGCTCCAAGATCACATAAAGCAGTATTAACATAGTTTCTTTTAATGGAGCATGGTATAGTTGGTACTCCTGGATCTCCAAGTTTCTTTGGTATTCCACCCTTAAAAGTATAATTAGCAAGCATGGTGGAAATTTCAGCTTCCAGTATCTTTCTTTTATTTGTAACAATATATTTCATGTACTTAGCATAAGGATTCATTTTAAGCATATCAGTCAAACGCATACGCAAAAAGATAGGTCTAATCATTTCGGCAAAGCGCTCAAAATCCTCATCATCCTTTTTCTTGGATGGTTTAGGAGGAAAAGGCATGGGTTTCTGAACCAATGGTTCTCTTTCTTTACCGTGCTTCCTAGCAACAAAGTCTCTCTTATCATAACGTTGATTCTTTGATTGTGGGTTATCAAGATCAACAGCAGGTTCAACCTCTACATCATTATTATTGCTAGGTTGAGCATCAATATGAGCATCATCATTAACATTATCACTAGGTTCATGTTCATCACCAGATTGTGTTTCAGCATCAAAAATATTCTCAAGTGTGTCAACAACAGGTTCACTAGAAGCATGCAAAGTCCTATCATTTTTCTTTTTCTTCTTTTTAGAAGGACTAGGTGCATCAACATTAGTTCTCTGAGAATCTTGCTCAATCCTCTTAGGGTGGCCCTCAGGATACAAAGTACAAAGGTTCCTGAGTCATTTTACCACCTCTAGTCATAACTCTAACAGCATTATCATTTTTCTTAGTATTTAATTCATTGAGCAAATCATTTTGAGCTTTAAGCACTTGTTCTACTTGAGTGGTAACCATGGAAGCATGTTTACTAATAAGTTTAAGTTCACCCTTAACTCTAGACATATAATCACTTAAGTTTCCAATCATATAAGCATTACTTTTCAATTGTCTACCAACATAGGCATTGAAGTTTTCTTGTTTAGCCATAAGGTCATCAAACTCATCCAAGCATTGGCTAGCAAACTTAGTAGACATGATTTCAACTTTATCATATCTATAGAGAGAATTTACCTTTACCACCTGTGTTGGGTTATCAAGACCATGTATTTCTTCAATAGGTGGTAAATTAAGGCCATGTATTTCTTCAACAGGAGGTAAATTCTTAACATCTTCAGCTTTAATACCTTTTTCTTTCATAGATTTCTTTGCCTCTTGCATATCTTCAGGACTGAAAAATAGAACACCACTTTTCTTTGGAGTTGGCTTAGGAGTTGGTTCAGGAAGTGTCCAATTGTTTTCATTAGTCAACATATTATTCAATAGCAATTCATCTTGATAAACTGTTCTTTCCCTGAAAACACAACCAGCACAACTATCCAGGTGGTCTCTGGAAGCATCAGTTAGTCCATTATAAAAGATATCAAGTATTTCATTTTTCTTGAGAGGATGATCAGGCAAAGCATTAAGTAATTGGAGAAGCCTCCCCCAAGCTCGTGGGAGACTCTCTTCTTCAATTTGCACAAAATTATATATTTCCCTTAAAGCAGCTTGTTTCTTATGAGCGGGGAAATATTTAGTAGAGAAGTAATAAATGATATCATGGGGACTACGCACACAACCAGGATCAAGAGAATTAAACCATGTTTTAGCATCACCCTTTAATGAGAACAGAAATAATTTAAGGATATAGTAGTAACGAGTTTTCTCATCATTAGTGAACATGGTGGCTATATCATTCAATTTAGTAAGATGTGCCACAACAGTTTGAGATTCATAGCCATAAAAAGGAATAGATTCAACCAAAGTAATTATCTCAGGATCGACAGATAAATCATAATCCTTATTAGTAACACAGATAGGTGAAGTAGCAAAAGTAGGGTCATATTTCATTCTAGCATTCAGAGACTTCTCTTTAAGCTTACCTAATAACTTCTTAAGATCAGATCTATCATTGCAAGCAAGAAAATCTCTAACAGTTTCTTCATCCATAACATAACCCTCAGGCATAACAGGAAATTCATATCTAGGGGGAGAATCTTCATCATCACTCTCATCAATATTATCAGTTTCAATAATTTCATTCTCTCTAGCCCTAGCAAGTTGTTCATCAAGAAATTCACCTAATGGCACAATAGTATCAAGCATAGAAGTAGTTTCATCATAAGTATCATGCATAGTAGAAGTGGCATCATCAGTAACATGTGACATATCAAAATTAATAGTAGAAGCAGGTTTAGGTGTCGCAAGCTTACTCAAAATAGAAGGGGAATCAAGTGCAGAGCTAGATGGCAGTTCCTTACCTCCCCTCGTAGTTGAAGGAAAATTCTTAGCTCTTTCGTCTTTCACGTTCCTCATAGTGATCAACAGATATAAATCCCAAGTGACTCAAAGAATAGAGCTATGCTCCCCGGCAACGGCCCCAAAAAATAGTCTTGATAACCCACAAGTATAGGGGATCGCAACAGTTTTCAAGGGTAGAGTATTCAACCCAAATTTATTGATTCGACATAAGGGGAGCCAAAGAATATTCTCAAGTATTAGCAGTTGAGTTGTCAATTCAACCGCACCTGGATAACTTAATATCTGCAGCAAAGTATTTAGTAGCAAAGTAGTATGGAAGTAACGGTAACGGTAGCAAAAGTAACAGTAGCAGTTTTGTAGTAATTGTAACAGCGGCAACGGTAAACTAACTAAGCAAAGAGCAATATGTGAAAAGCTCGTAGGCATTGGATCAGTGATGGATAATTATGTTGGATGCGATTCCTCATGCAACAGTTATAACATAGGGTGACACAGAACTAGCTCCAGTTCATCAGTGTAATGTAGGCATGTGTTCCGAATATAGTCATACATGCTTATGGTAAAGAACTTGCATGACATCTTTTGTCCTACCCTCCCGTGGCAGCGGGGTCCTATTGGAAACTAAGGGATATTAAGGCCTCCTTTTAATAGAGTATCGGACCAAAGCATTAACACTTAGTGAATACATGAACTCCTCAAACTACGGTCATCACCGAGAGTGGTCCCGATTGTTGTCACTTCGGGGTTGTCGGATCACAACACATAATAGGTGACTATAGACTCTCAAGATAGGATCAAGAACTCACATATATTCATGAAAACATAATAGGTTCAGATCTGAAATCATGGCACTCGGGCCCTAGTGACAAGCATTAAGCATAACAAAGTCATAGCAACATCAATCTCAGAACATAGTGGATACTAGGGATCAAACCCTAACAAAACTAACTCGATTACATTGTAAATCTCATCCAACCCATCATCGTCCAGCAAGCCTACGATGGAAATACGCGCGCACGACGGTGAGCATCATGAAATTGGTGATGGAGGATGGTTGATGATGACAACGGCACGGATTCCCCTCTCCGGAGCCCCGAACGGACTCCAGATCAGCCGTCTCGAGAGAGATTAGGGCTTGGCGGCGGCTCCGTATCGTAAAACACAATGAATCCTTCTCTCTAGTTTTTTCTCCCCGAACGTGAATATGTGGAGTTGGAGTTGAGGTCGGTGGATCTCCAGGGGGCCCACGAGTTAGGGGGCACGCCCCAGGGGGTGGGCGCGCCCCCACCCTCGTGGACAGGGTGTGGGCCCCCTGGTGTTGATTCTTTCGCCAGTATTTTTTATTAATTCCAAAAATTTACTCCGTGGATTTTCAGGTCATTCCGAGAATTTTTATTTCTGCACAAAAATAACACCATGGCGGTTCTGCTGAAAACAGCGTCAGTCTGGGTTAGTTCCATTCAAATCATGCAAGTTAGAGTCCAAAACAAGGGCAAAAGTGTTTGGAAAAGTAGATACGATGGAGACGTATCATCGGAGGTCTCATACCTCTCGATATGGGCATGAGTCTAAAACCCAATTTCAGCTCTTGGAACATCTCATATGCTCCGTGGAGTTCAAAATGGTTTTTGAAGTCCCGGTTCTAAGCCGTAAAGCATGGTGCACTAAACTATTAAGTAGTCATCATATCAAGCTGCCTAAACGTTCGTAACGTCTACATCTGCCCAGGTCTGTCACCTAGCGGTGCATGAAGGACATAATTCTTCTATGCAATAATGAGGATAATCCTCAGATCACAGACCCAATTTGCAGTTTTGCTACCATCATCTTTCAACTTAGTTTTCTCTAGGAACATAGCAAAAACAGGGGACTATATCCTGAGCTATTGATCTACAACATAGATATGCAAAAACTTTTAAGACTAAGTTCATGATAAATTAAGTTCAGTTAATCAAATTACTAATGAACTCCCACTTAAATTAACATCCCTCAAGTTATCTAAGTGATACATGATCCAAATCAACTAACCCATGTCCGGCCGTCACTTGAGATGGGGTAGTCATCAATGGTGAACATCTTCATGTTAATCATATCTACTATATGACTCATGTTCGACCTTTCGGTCTCCAGTGTTCCGAGACCATGTCTGTACATGCTTGGCTCGTCAAGTTTAACCCAAGTATTTAGCGTGTGCAAAACTGGCTTACACCTGTTGTATGTGAATGTAGAATCTATCACACCCGATCATCATGTGGTGCTTCGAAATGATGAACTTTAGCAGCGGTGCATACTCGGGGAGAAAACTTTTATCTTGAAATTTAGTGAAGGGATCATCTTATAATGCTACCACCGTTCTAAGCAAAATAAGATGCATAAACGATAAACATCACATGCAATCAAAATATGTGACATGATATGCCATCATCATTTTGTGCTTTTGATCTCCATCTCCAAAGCATCGTCATGATCTCCATCGTCACCGGCTTGACACATTTATCTAAATCATTGCGTCGGGGTCGTATCGCCAACTATTGCTTATACAACTACCGCTAACGCATAGCGATAAAGTAAAGCAATTACATGGCGCTTGCATTTCATACAATAAAGAGACAACCATAAGGCTCCTGCCAGTTGCCGATAAATTACAAAACATGATCATCTCATACAATAACGTATATCACATCATGTCTTGACCATATCAGATCAAAACATGCCCTGCGAAAACAAGTTAGACGTCCTCTACTTTGTTGTTGCAAGTTTTACGTGGCTGCTACGAGCTTCTAGCAAGAATCATTCTTACCTACGGCAAAAATCACAACAGTGATTTATCAAGTTTGCTGTTTTAACCTTCTTCAAGGACCGACCGTTGTCAAATTCGATTCAACTAAAGTAGGAGAAACAGACACCCGCCATCCTCCTTTATGTAAAACTAGTTGCATGTCTGTCGGTGGAACCGGTCCCATGTACGTGGACATGTAAGGTTGGTCCGGGCCGCTTCATCTTACAATACCGCCGAATCAAAATAAGATGTTGGTGGTAAGCAGTATGACTATCACCGCCCACAACTCTTTGTGTTCTACTCATGGATATCATCTACGCATAGACCTAGCTCGGATGCCACTATTGGGAAACGTTGCATGGAAAACAAACAAAATTCTACGCACACGCAAGATCTATCAAGGAGATGCATAGCAACAAGAGGGGAGAGTGTGTCTACGTACCCTTGTAGACCGTAAGAGGAAGCATTTAGTAACGAGGTTGATGTAGTCGAACTTCTTCGTGACCCAACCGATCGAGTACTGAACGTATGACACCTCCACATTCAGCACATGTTCAGCTCGCTGACGTCCTCACCTTCTTGATCCAGCAATACAAGCGAAGTAGTGGATGAGTTCCGGCAGCACGACGGCGTGGTGACGGTGATGGTGAAGCTCTCTCCGCAAGGCTTTGCCTAAGCACTACGAAAATATGACCGGGGGTGTAAACGGTGAAGGGGGCACCACACACGGCTAAGCAATTGTCGTGGTTGTGTTAGGAGCCGCGCTCCCACATATATATAGGCGGGGGGAGGAGGGAGCAGCCAGGAGGCGCCCCCAAGTAGGCCAAATCCTACTTGGGGTCCCTCCCAAGTGCCCCCCTTACCATATTTGTTGGAGGGGGAAGGAA